>NC_134602.1:14464169-14767199 GCF_037038515.1 Microtus pennsylvanicus
CAAAATGTGCAACAAATGACAGAGACAACTGACTGCCTGGGCAATCACCCAAAATCTCGTTTGCAATGTTGAGTCAACCAACTTTGGCTAAGGCCTAACATAACTGACATACCATTCTCAAATGCAAGGAACTTTCTTAGGATTATCCTACCCTGTCTTGGCAAGATAAGACAATCCTGTTTATATCTTAGTCAGTAGTTGAGGTATGGGTTTTTCTTAACCCAAAGGCCAGTTCTGCCAGGAAGACAAGCTCCCAGTGGAGTGTCTTTGGTGCTCAACGTTCTCTCGGGAGTAGAGTGGTGTTGCCAGGAGTAAATTGTGTCTCGATGGCACAGAATTCTAGGTTAGATTAAAGGCCATTTTCTACAGCTCTTCAAAGAGGCTGAAGATTATACTATCTATACTGAAAATAATCTCTATGTATCTAAAAGACCTGATTAACCTAAAAATAATATGACAAACATGTAATTCTCAATACCTATCTAATTTGAAAACTAAGGGAGTAAACAATTGTGCAATGTATGAAGACAATGATCTTCACCTGTAAACAATGTCATTACTTATCAAATGTAAACAATGTTATTACATAAATAGTACCAGAGGTAGAAATGTACATTGTGATATGATAGATGTATCCATACAATATAAGCATACTCTTATACCAAAATAGAGGTAGGAACACTCACATTCAATATTCAATATATCAATATACAAGAAACAGTACCAACATAATTTTCTAAAAACAGTAAGTCACAAATACCAATCATCCCATCAACCCAGTTAATCCCCCCCCCTTTTTTTTATCCCTAATTACATACAATATCTCCCCATCCCCTCACTCCTAAACCAACCACTAAAAGATGTCCCTAACCCTGTGGGCAAACTCTGTTGGGAGAGGGGACGTCGTCCTCTTAGATTGCTTCTAGCTGACATGGGGGCGACGTTCTTCTTAGGGGCCCCTGTGAAAGCAAACGATGGTAAAATTCCCAAATTAACCTTTGACTTAAGAAAATTATAACTAGTCTCTGTGTGTTTTGAGAAGGTCCGGCCAGAGCGTTGTCAAAAATGTGCATCATATGAAATTGTCTCTTGCAGTTGGTACCAAAAAACAGGTCTAAAATTAGTGCTTAAAAAAAAAAATTCATGACGTCATAAAAACCAGATTGAGTTGATGTTGTGGGGCCCCATCTTCATCCTGGAAACTTCAAAAATTACTGTAGGAAAATATGTTGCTTGTTATGGGAAATTTAAACATTAACAACAAGGACTTATACTGACATATAAAGAAAGACACAGATGTGAGGGAAGGCAAAGAAAGTTTATCAAGTATAAAATTATTCTTATTCTGTCCCATTTCATGGCTCCTGACCTGAGACAGAAACTTTGAAATACCTCTTATCAACAGGCTTGGAATTGAAGAAGGACTGAGCCATAGTCCAACTCCAAAACCAGCTCTACACATTTATAAAGAAATGTTCAATAAAACATATAAATATATATATATAAAATCAATACTTACGATATGTATAGAATTTTATTGTTGATGTTTAATGGGTCGTAACTATTTTCCATCCATCAGTAATTAAATATTCAGGGTCCCTCAAATTCTTTGGAGATGAATATTTTCCTGTGGAGATAAGAAAAGAACCCTGCCCCCATCCTATTAGTAATCCTTACCATCTGTACGTCGGTCATCCTTGTGAATGAATTGTTATTTATCTTTTCCAAGTGACTTCCCTTCCTCAAACCGAACCTTTATTAATTTTGACGGTATCCATAATTTTTCCTCACCTGTGGAGATAAGAGCAAAACCCCTTCCCCAACGCAGCACATCTCCTGGCTTCCATTGTGAGGTCAGTACATCCTTGAAATAAACTGGTTGATTTAGTTCAGCAGACTTTTCCATTATCCAATGTCTTTCTGCAGCCGTCGTTCCCTTCTCGTTAGCGTTGAGAAAATTCAAGGTTAACAAAGCATTATGTAACCTATTTCTAGGGGTGTTTTCCACTCCTTTCTGTTTGTTCAACATATCCTTTATAGTTCGATTTGATCTTTCTATGACTGCTTGACCTGTAGGATTGTATGGTATACCTGTAACATGCTTGATATTGTAATGATCAAAAAACCGTTTCATCTTCCTAGAGACATAAGCAGGACCATTATCTGTCTTTATTTGTGTAGGTATACCCATGATAGCCATGACTTCTAATAAATGAGTGATTACTGAATCAGCTTTTTCTGAACTTAAAGCAGTTGCCCACTGAAAGCCTGAATAAGTGTCGATGGTGTGATGAACATACTTCAATTTGCCAAATTCTGCAAAGTGGAACACATCCATCTGCCAGATTTCATTTCTATGAGTGCCCTTTGGATTAACTCCTGCTGGCAGTGGCGTTTGGTTATAGAAAGAGCAGGTAGGGCATTTCTTCACAATCTCCTTAGCTTGTTGCCATGTAATAGAAAACTCTTTCTTCAAAACTTTGCTATTAACATGATGTTTTTTATGAAATTCAGAGGCTTGAAGCACACTACCAATCAATAATTGATCAATTTCTGCATTACCTTGTGCTAGAGGACCTGGCAGACCCGTATGGGATCGGATGTGTGTTATGTACATAGGGCAAAGCCGGTTCCTTACAGGATGGGAGTCAGACATCAGTACCATACTGGTATTTGGCGGTTTGATGGGTGTGTGGGGTCTTTGCCAGACTCCACCTAGCATCATGGATTCCCTACTTTACTGATATTATGGAGTTCGGTGCATTCATCATATGTGTGCATGTCACACACTAGTGGGCATCATATGTACATGTTTATCCTGTGTGTGGGTGAGTGTGTTCATGAGTTTTATAGCCCAAGTACTACAGAACATGATCAATGAAAGGGAACACTGTTTTCCAGATATGGCAGGGCAATTATTTAAATGAACTGACAAGGGTTGGATGGCATGGATAAGACCTATGAGAGTTCAAGGCATACCGAATCCAGGCATGACAAAGTAGGTGGCAGACAGAATTCTGGCAAAACTAAGTAGGTAGCTTGATGTCCAACTTACTGGAGAAGAGCAACTGAGCGGAGACACTTTTCACTAAGCAACATGCTCTAGTGGAGATCAAACATCCTTTGACTTACAGCCAGTACGAATTAACCCTTTCATCAAATGAAACCTAATTTTCTCTGATTTTGAGTATACATTTGTGTCCCTTCCTGATTAATCTACTCTTTATCCTCTTAAGTCCCAATACCTCACGCTGATATCGGTCACATCTTTCCATTTGACATGGTTTTCCCTCAAGCTTCATACCGCCCCGAGATCATACAACTTTTTGTCCCCTCTCCACTGCTTCCTTGACAGCCATCTTGTCCTTTACCACACCACGCATCCCCAGTCCTTTACTCTCCAAGGGGAAAAGACCATAAATCCTGCTTTGTTTTGAGGCATGTATTTCTGTGATGCCCCATCCACCAAACACAATCCATCATTGACCAAATAACACAACATGTTAACAAATTTTTATTCTTTGAGAAAGAATAATCCATTGGAAAAGATACCAGCATTCATAGAAGACCTGAGGTATCTCTGAAAAAACACATTCCCAAAGAGAGAATTAAGTCTGCCCCTCAAAATTTGAGAATTTCACTTTAACAGATCTTCACCAAATCATAGACATAGATATGGAACTCATTATCAAACTTGATGAAATACACAGAAGGTTTGTTGGGAACTTGGCAAATAATTTTACCTATCTCTTGGGTTCCATCTTTTTTGTTGTACTGCACTCTTTAGACCTCCAAGGAATCCCTGCCTAATTACAAAGTCACCTCTACTGGAGGACATTCAGGTGTGATGTGGAGGTTGCCTTCAATGGAATCATCATGATGGTGGTAAAGGTACAGGACCGGATCATTCTCGTTGACAATGTAGAAACATGTCGTTATGGTCTGCACCTCATCTGGGAACACGCCACTCCACTCTTGCTTAGAGCCTGGCATGATGTGGAGGTTGCCTTCCAGGTAGGTGCTGCCAGGAGGTGGTAAATGTACAAGACCGGATCTTTCTTGTAGGTAATATAAAACCAGGTCTTCATGATTGGCACCTCTTCTAGGACCATCCCGTTCCAGTCATTCTTAGAGCCATTTGTGCCCATGAATGTATGTTTCACTGCTCTGCCAACTATGGTGTTTGAGAGATGAGTGTCTGTCACCTGAGGAAATGGCACATTATTAGGCAGGATCTTCAGGTTTAAAATCCTTTCATCACTATGAAGCTCCAAGCCATAGACACAATCAATCCCATCATATTTCAACAAATAGAGAGAGGGATATGTTGGCAGTTGATCTAGAATGATGGCTGTCCAATGGGTGACTGGTTCATTGGCTTCCTTCCAGCCATGAGAAATTCTGCGGCCAACAATATTCTCCAGGGCCTCAAAAGGCTTACTAAGTTTTTGCTTCTGGAGCGATGGCCCATTCTTCTTCTGGAGATGTGGCATGCAACTCATACTAAGAGGCATTTTCATCATGGCGGGAGACTTTCTGAGATAGGCCACAGCACTCCTGTTCCTCTGTCTCTTGGCTCTGTTTCTGTGCTTGGGCTTCATAGCTGCCAATCTCTGCATAGGAAGAACTCTTCAGTTTAAATCAGACACAAAGTGGTTTCCTCCACCATAAGTGCCTGCAAGGATAAGAAGGTGAGGATGTGAGGTCAAGGCTCTTTTTAGGAATAACTTTGGAGCAGGTGAAAAAGGCAGGGCTGAATAGATTTGGATACCTAAATGGAATATGTTCTTAAGAAATTAATAGGAAAATTATCAAACTCTTGTCTACAGCTCAGTATATGTGTATCAGAGACATATTCCTGCTGCAAAATGCAATTGACCTCTACTGAGAAACCTACTTCCTGACTTACTATATCAATGAGAGAGGAAGCTATGCCTATACCTAAAGTGAGAAAGAAATATCTGAACAGATGGCAAAGAATTCAAAGAACAGCCACTTCTCTCCTTACCACTCAAGCTACTGCTTAGTTGGCTGATCTATAACCACCTGCCCAAGGTCATGGCACTCCAGTCCACTGGCTCTCTCTATTGTGTCTCCTGATCTAGATCCAGGTTGATTACATAATTATATTCTGTATCTTCATTAGAGAAGTGAGAACTGTGAGACAAACTGCCAAAAGAAAGAAACATTAATCTGTGCATCAGTACATATTAGAAATAATTATCCTTTAAAGCACATATGGACAAAGAGGATCTTTGCCATTTAAGTGGACTGAGGAATTGGACATTTTTAGCAAAGATAGAGTGGGGAGAATACCTGACATTAACCGTCCCCCAGCTATCAAATATAGGAGCTGTTAACGACATAAATTTTGGACCCAGAGCAGATTTGAAAGAAACCTTTCTTTGACTACAGAGGTCCTAGTTGCTTCCTAAACATATTTACCAAAAGAAAATATCTTGGCTCTCTAGATTCCAACTTCTGGAAATTCGGTTGAACAGTTGTGGAGCCCAAGAGCTGAACTGACCTCCTCAGCCACCGTGAAGATAGTAAGCCCACCTTCACAGAAGACCAGTGCTTCATGTGGAACAGAGTTGCCACCCCCAACCAAAGCTTTGTGACATCATCAAGGCTCTACTTATGTCATAAAACTCCTCATAGCCAGGTTTCTTCCCTACTAACCCCCAGAAATATCCAGCATACAGGTCCTAAAATGCTGCTCATACAGCCCCATGAAGACCCAAAATAAAAACCCCAATCTTCTTCCCAATTACTTGAGTCATATTTTCCAAGTAACTCAACCCATTTATGTGTTTTTTTTTTTCTGTAAAATAATTTTTGGTCTGAGTCAACAACTCACATGAATGTTTTTTTTTCCTAGCTCCAATGTCCTCATTGGTTATTTTCTATTGATTTTTCCATTACTTCATAATAATAATTATCAAACTTTCCACTTCTCTTCCTCCTCCCACATTCTTCTTGCTCCGCAAATAAACCTCTCCACTCAAACACCAGTCCAAATAGAGGGCAGGGTACTTTGAGCTGTGGGAAGTCCAAGCCCACCCTTCATCCATCCAGATTTAGCAAGGTATGCATCCACAAAAAATATGATCACAAAAAGCCAGTGTATGATATGCAGACAATTGCAAGTGCCATTATCTTTGGCTTCTCCGTCTGCCCCAATTGTCAGCCACATTCAGAGCTTCCAGTTTGATCCCATGTTCTTTCATTCCCAGGTCACTGGATTAGTTGAAATCCCCTTAGTTCAGGCACAGTGTCTCATAGTGTGGACCAAGCCCTTATATTCCTGACATCCTTGCTCTTTTTCTCCATCCATCTGCTCTTCCACTGGAGCTTGGAAGCTCCATCTAGGTTTCTGATTTTGACCCTGACTTGATCTCCATCATTTGCCAAACAAAAGTTCCATGGTGGTTTTCAAGATAGTCAGTCATCAGTCTGACTATGGGACAAGGCACACATAGTTCCTAGGGACATGTCACAGTGCGGTCAACTTCTCCTCCATGCTTAAGTACCTAGAGAGGGTCACCCTATGGCCTTCTGAGAACCCTCGAGAGATATCGATCTTGACATCCCCAGAATGGCCCCATTAATTGAGATATCATCAGTGTATGTGCATTAACTTGTGTGTGTTTGTGTGTGTGTATTTAAAGCACAATAACAAATGGATTATAATATTGAAGTTTCTTCTCATCTTGAGAAGAATATTTGCTACAGAAACACTCTCACAGTAATAGTGAGAGTGTAAACTATCTAAGAAAGGAAAAATAACTGGAGGAATCCCCCAGGAGTTAGGCTCAGTGTCCCAGGAATTACGCCCAAGGAAAGTCAATGAACTCAGTGATGGAAGATAAAACCCAGCCTAAATAAAACCCTAAATCATTTAGGTGGAACATGAGATACTCTTACAACAGTTACAAGAGGTCTAAAATGCCTGGACTGGAACATAAGGGGAACACAATGACGTGGAGCTGAGAGTGCATGGCAAAACTGATTGGATCTGGCAAAAATTATGTAAGCATACCAAGGAAACCACCAGTGGGACAAAACCCTAAGAAATCTGTATGACAACATATCATGTTGAACATAATGAGATTTATAGACAAAGGAAAGATCTTAATTATGTCACTGTCACACAGGTGATGATGAACCAGTTCCATCGTAGAGTGACTCCCTGCTGTGTTTAAGATAACCTGTCAATTCTGTCTAGTCAGTTACAAGGAAATTTGCATTAATTGCACAGATTAACTATCATCATCATTTACTGCACCATCAAAGGCAAGGCAAGGAAATCATAGACATGTTGTTGAAAGCTGATGATGTTATTGGGAGTTTTGATGGGTTTTTTTCTTAAAGGGAAATCATCGGTGACTCTCATGCATGAAGCAGATCCTTTCTCTGTGATGTTTCCTGAATAGCCACTGAGATACCAGCCCATTGAGTTGTGGTCTCTCTCTCTTTTACAAAGCAACTTCTACCTTCAGCTTGATCTCTTGCTTGAGCTTCCCTTCCGGCTACTAGGCTCCTTTTCTGATCCTGCAGAGGGCTTTTGTCAGGGATTGTGATCTCTAAGTTTTTCCCCTTTCAAGAACTAATCATTCTATTAATCACAATTCTAAACTGCTGTGGGAGTTTGTTTGTGACTTATGCCTTCACATGTGATACAAGCGACCTGTGTGTATAGGGTCTTCTCTCTGTTCATGTGGGGAAGGCATGGCAGCAGGAGTAGATGGCTGCTCATTCTCTGTAAGGAAATCAGTAAACAGTGGGGACCAAGTACAAGGATGTCCTGAAATATTAAGTCTTGTCCTTTCAAGGCCCCAAAGCCTCCAGCTAGGTTCAGGGTAACGACAATCTCCAAAACCCACCGAGCATGAAGTATTCAGAACCAGAAGCCTGTGTGTGCCATATCACATAAATTCATCGTGAGTACACCAATCTGTTTTTTTTTAATTCTAAATTATTTTGTCCCATCAGAACGATCTATATTACCAATTAACCAAATTTGCTGCATCTTTGGTGTCCTAGAATTGCTTTAAATTGTTGCTTGGACAGTCTTACAAACCTTCCTGTGCTGTTATGAGACCTTAAGGGGACAGCACTTATTTCAGAAATCAAAGGCAGTTGGGTTCAATCCTATGGTTAGCTGTTAGCTAGACACTGGAAGGATGGATTTGACTAAGAAAGGGAGACGGCATACATGGAGGCAGGTAACCATTCCTTTGCAAAATGACCCGTTTTGAGGCCTTACTTCAGGCTCTTCTCTTATCCTAATCTTGGTTTTTTTATTAGTTTAGGAGAAGAATTAAAACTCCATTTACAGTATCTGTGAACCCGTATGAGTTAAGTCTGTGTGACCAACTTGATGTCTGCCTGTCTGTCAACAGGGCCAGAGTTCAGGGATATCTGATGCATAGCACAGGAATGTCAGCCATCAATCTCTGGTCCACCTAACTCTACAGCATTAGAGTTGTCATGGTTGCTCATCTGATCTTCCTCATATGATCTCCATCCCCAGAGATGTCAGAAAAATCCTCCCCTGAGAGTGCAAGTTCTTTACAAATGAAAGATTATACAACAGAAGACACATGGGAGATTTATATGGGCAAGCTGTTGAAAGGATAAAGTGACAGAAGAAGTTTATTGATTAATTAAAGAAAGAATCCGCTTCAGCTGATAGGTTAGAACATAGGTAGGTGGAGTAAACAAAATAGAATGCCGGGAGGAAGAGGTAGTGAGCTCAGAGAAGCCATGCTCCCCTCTCCCCAGCAGATGCCATAGCTCTGCTCTCTGAGGCAGATGTCGATGCAGCCAGCCACCATGTCACACATGCTGAATTTTTCCTGGTAAGTGCAACTCGTTATACTACTCTGATTATTAGAAATGGGTTAAAATGCTGAATCTAATGGGCCAGCAGTGTTTAAAAGAATACAGTTTTTGTGTATTTATTTCAGGCATAACCTTCATGCGGCCGTGGTGCTGGGGACACAGCCTCGCTGCTCAAATAACTACAGAATGGCTTGCAGCCTTGTGGACAACTGAATCCACTGAAAGCCTGAGAAAGCTTGGGAAAGAGTAAAGCATGTTTTCTTGGTAGCAGCAATTTCTCGGTCTGCTCTGCTTGCTAGAAGAAAGCAAGGGCTCTCATCTAAAAGACGTTTGCTTACTCAGCTTCAGCTGCAAAACCCTGCAGCCCTTAAGAGGTCCTGCCACACAACATTTAAATGGTGTTGATAAAAGCCAACTGAATGCTTGTATGTTTTCAGCAGTAGCAGGGAAAAATATGTGTTGTTTTAAAATGCCAGCTTTCTGGGCCATCCTGCCTGAGCAAACTCTGACTGTTTGAGGAAGGAGGGCCAGCAACAGAAAGAGGGCTTGAGTGTTGTCTCTTGCAGCCTCTTTGATGGCAAGGACCTTGAAACACTGTAGACTTGTGGCACTGAATGTGGCTCTGTTCGGTACCTCAGCCACAAGGTTGGAATGGCAGAAAGCTAAGGAATGGGCTACATCTGGCCAGCAAAGCCACGGCTTTTTTCCTACTGAGATTGCTTGGTGAATGAAAGACTCATGTGGTCAGAAAAACAGAGAGAGAAATAGAGTAAAGAGAGATTCAAAGACAAAGAAAATTTTTAAATGATTTACAGTGTGTTAAAAATATGTGCAGGCTAAAATTTGAAGTTCTTAAAGTTAAAAAAAGAAAGAGAGTTGGTGGGTGTTATAGTACACACCTGTAAACCCAACACATGGGAGGAAGATGGAGATTGACCGCTGTACCTTCAGGGTGAGGTAGCACACGCCTTTAATCCCAGTGCCTTGAAGGCAGAGACAAACAGATCTTTGTGAGTTCAATGTGTAGTAGCATACACCTTTAATCCCAATGCCTGAAAGGCAGAGAGAGGCAGATCTCTGAGACTTCAAGGACAGACAGATATACAGAATTATTCCAGGTCAAAGATATAGAGAACCTGTCTCAAAAGGCAAAAAATAAAAAGGAAAAATAAACAAAATAGAGGTTAAATTGAAGCGCACAAAGATGGAAAATTCACAGCGAATTTTGATATTGTATGCTATTATGCTCTTTTTGAATCATTTGAATTTTGAGGCAGTAGCAATAGCTGCTAAAAGATGTTTCTTTATAAAAGCTGCTGAAATAATCCAACATAGATATTTTGAAAATGCCTTGACTTTGAAATTTGGATCTAAGGACATGATGCTTTGGAAAGGAGTTTCTATTTTGTTTTCACAGAGGGTGATAGTCTGTGGATGCCTCTATCCTAATATGGTAGGATGGACCACGCCCTACTTAAATGTTGCTGTGAACAACTTTAAAAAATTGCTTCGCTCAACTGCCAACTGAGATAAATCAATAATGATGCCACCATTCAGCAGGAAGCATTTTGGAGAGAAAAAACCACCCACGTTCCCAAATATGGCTTATAAACGTTCTTTTACACTTAAAGTGGGATGTGATATAGATATGAATATTTGCATTAGTATAGATTTTGCTTTACTGATAGAGATTTTAGGTCAATTTTGTTATATGTATATGCATTTTTGATCTTAATTAAGGTATTGTGATTGTGTAGTTCATTTAAAAATATAATGTATATAGGTTATTAATGGATAATCATTAATAATAGTCAAGTTTGTAGTCATGTTAGTTAGATTTTCTATCTACATAGATATATATATTTCAGTTAGATAGGCATTATTCATATCTCTCTAGACTACAAAATAGGGTATTTAATGTTTTAGTACCTTAGGGTTTTTCATGACAGTGAGACACTCTACTATAGGCTGCACATATCTACTTCAGGAAGAAGATGGGCATCACAGAGGATCCTTATGGAGTTTGATAGCCATTTGGGGAAGAAACTGCTCTTGCCTGGATTGTTGCATAAACTGTACACAGAAAACACTCAGAGAGAGGACTACTGAACTTGCCAAAAGGTGAGATGATCTATTTGTGTTCCTGAATCAGGAAAGGGTCAGCAAAACATTCTTCCAGACAAGCAGATAGTGACTGCCTTTGAAATTTCCTGCTTCATGGAAATGTCTGCTGGAAACTATGGGCCTGTAGGCTGAGGATGGAAACACCAACGGTACAGAGGAACTTTGGGTGACTGTCCAGGCAGCGAGATGTCTCTGTCATTTCTAGAGTTTGAAAATGGCTTACTTTTTGTTTGCTTAGGTAATACTGTATTATTCTGGAGTCTCTAATGGAGTTGAAGAATAGATAGATAGTTATAGTTTTCCATTGTTATGATAAACGATAAAATAGATATAAATATTGTAACTGTAATTCTTGCTTGATAACTGTTTTGTTATATGTAATTTTGCTATGTTAAAGATAAAGATTCCGTTCTTGTTTAAACAGAAATAGGAGTAATGATGGAGTATAGGTCATTGGTTAATTAAATAAAGAAACTGTTTGGCCTGAAAGGTTAGAACATATGTGGGTGGAATAAACATAAGAGAATGCTGGGAGGAATAGGAATTGAGCTTAGAGATGCCATGCACCTCTCCCATGGGCAGAAATGGTAGCTCTGCACTCTGAGGCAGATGGCGATACAGCCAGCCACCAGGTCAGACATGCTAAATCTTTCCTTCTAAGCGCACCTCATGCTGCAACATACATTATTAGACATGGGTTAAGAGGCTGAAAATAATGGGGCAGGCAGTGTTGAAATGAATAGTTTTGTGTTGTTATTTCGGAGCATAACCTTACAAGGCGGCCCCATGGGGATGCAGCCCTGCTGCTCAAATTTCTACAATCAAGGGGGAAATGGAAGAAGGGAAGAAAGAAGAGAAAGAGACAAGGAAGAATGGATGAATTCAATCATTCCTTGGAAAAATGAGTGAACCAATGAATGAGGAGACCTAGTAGGAAAAAATGTGCTGCATTCCCTCAGAGAGTCAGGTCAAATTAAGGATTGACAAGGTTTTCCACTAAAGAGGAGGCTTATTCCATTTTACCTTCTTTGTGCTCCAGGCCCACCCACAAGAGTGATGATGAGGACAGGGAGAAGAAGAGGAGAGGGTGTACCAGAATTCCCTGGTACAATTTCTCACCCAAATTGTAGCCAAATCACCTGACCTGGGACAGCTGATCTACATGCTGGACCCTAACTCCCAGTTTGACAACTGTAACATTTTAACCAAGTTTGTGAAGATGAAGGAACCAAAAATAGCCCAGTTACAGGATGGCAGGTTCCTTACAGGATGGGAGTCAGACATCAGTACCATACTGGTGTTTGGCGGTTTGATGGGTGTGTGGGGTCTTTGCCAGACTCCACCTAGCATCATGGATTCCCCACTTTACTGATATTATGGAGTTCGGTGCATTCATCATATGTGTGCATGTCACACACTAGTGGGCATCATATGTACATGTTTATCCTGTGTGTGGGTGAGTGTGTTCATGAGTTTTATAGCCCAAGTACTACAGAACATGATCAATGAAAGGGAACACTGTTTTCCAGATATGGCAGGGCAATTATTTAAATGAACTGACAAGGGTTGGATGGCATGGATAAGACCTATGAGAGTTCAAGGCATACCGAATCCAGGCATGACAAAGTAGGTGGCAGACAGAATTCTGGCAAAACTAAGTAGGTAGCTTGATGTCCAACTTACTGGAGAAGAGCAACTGAGCGGAGACACTTTACACTAAGCAACATGCTCTAGTGGAGATCAAACATCCTTTGACTTACAGCCAGTACGAATTAAACCATTCATCAAATGAAACCTAATTTTCTCTGATTTTGAGTATACATTTGTGTCCCTTCCTGATTAATCTACTCTTTATCCTCTTAAGTCCCAATACCTCATGCTGATAGCGGTCACATCTTTCCATTTGACATGGTTTTCCCTCAAGCTTCATACCGCCCCGAGATCATACAACTTTTTGTCCCCTCTCCACTGCTTCCTTGACAGCCATCTTGTCCTTTACCACACCACGCATCCCCAGTCCTTTACTCTCCAAGGGGAAAAGACCATAAATCCTGCTATGTTTTGAGGCATGTATTTCTGTGATGCCCCATCCACCAAACACAATCCATCATTGACCAAATAACACATGTTAAAATATTTTTATTCTTTCAGAATGAATAATCCATTGGAAAAGATACCAGGATTCATAGAAGACCTGAGGTATCTCTGAAAAAACACATTCCCAAAGAGAGCATTAAGTCTGCCCCTCAAAATTTGAGAATTTCACTTTAACAGATCTTCACCAAATCATAGACATAGATATGGAAGTCATTATCAAACTTGATGAAATACACAGAAGGTTTGTTGGGAACTTGGCAAATAATTTTACCTATCTCTTGGGTTCCATCTTTTTTGTTGTACTGCACTCTTTTACCCTGCAAGGAATCCCTGCCTAATTCCAAAGTCACCTCTACTGGAGGACATTCAGGCGTGATATGGAGGTTGCCTTCAATGGAATCATCATGATGGTGGTATAAGTACAGGACCGGATCATTCTCGTTGACAATGTAGAAACAGGTCGTTATGGTCTGCACCTCATCTGGGACCACGCCACTCCACTCTTCCTTAGAGCCTGGCATGATGTGGAGGTTGCCTTCCAGGTAGTCATCCAGGAGGTGTTAAATGTACAAGACCGGATCTTTCCTGTAGGTAATATAAAACCAGGTCTTCATGATTGGCACCTCTTCTAGGACCATCCCGTTCCAGTCATTCTTAGAGCCATTTGTGCCCATGAATGTATGTTTCACTGCTCTGCCAACTATGGTGTTTGAGGGATGAGTGTCTGTCACCTGAGGAAATGGCACATTATTAGGCAGGATCTTCAGGTTTAAAATCCTTTCATCACTATGAAGCTCCAAGCCATAGACACAATCAATCCCATCATATTTCAACAAATAGAGAGAGGGATATGTTGGCAGTTGAGCTAGAATGATGGCTTTCCAATGGGTGACTGGTTCATTGGCTTCCTTCCAGCCATGAGAAATTCTGCGGCCAACAATATTCTCCAGGGCCTCAAAAGGCTTACTAAGTTTTTGCTTCTGGAGCGATGGCCCATTCTTCTTCTGGAGAGGTGGCATGCAACTCATACTAAGTGGCATCTTCATCATGGCGGGAGACAATTTGAGATAGGCCACAGCACTCCTGTTCCACTGTCTCTTGGCTCTGTTTCTGTGCTTGGGCTTCATAGCTGCCAATCTCTGCATAGGAAGAACTCTTCAGTTTAAATCAGACACAAAGTGGTTTCCTCCACCATAAGTGCCTGCAAGGATAAGAAGGTGAGGATGTGAGGTCAAGGCTCTTTTTAGGAATAACTTTGGAGCAGGTGAAAAAGGCAGGGCTGAATAGATTTGGATACCTAAATGGAATATGTTCTTAAGAAATTAATAGGAAAATTATCAAACTCTTGTCTACAGCTCAGTATATGTGTATCAGAGACATATTCCTGCTGCAAAATGCAATTGACCTCTACTGAGAAACCTACTTCCTGACTTACTATATCAATGAGAGAGGAAGCTATGCCTATAACTAAAGTGAGAAAGAAATAATGTGGGAGTGTCATAACAATCTGTTGATTTCATTGGCTAAGCAATAAAGAAACTGCTAGGCCCATTGGATAGGCCCATCTTAGGTGGGTGGAGTAAACAGAACAGAACACTGGGAGGAAGAGGAAGTGAGGTCAGACTCCGCAGCTCTCCTCTCCAGAGCAGACACAAGAGAGACGCCATGCTACCTGCTCCAGGGAAGACGCACGCTATGAAGCTCCGACCCAGGATGGACCAAGGCTAGAATCTTCCCGGTAAGCGCACCTAGGGGCGCTACACAGATGATTAGAAATGGGCTAAATTAATATGTGAGAATTAGCCAGTAAGGGCTAGAGCTAAGGGCCAAAGCAATGTTTAAATGAATACAGTGTCTGTGTAATTATTTCGGGGCATAAGCTAGCCGAGCCAGGCAGCTGGGGTGTTGGGGATGCAGCCCCGCCGCTGCTCCTTATTACTACAAATGACGCCCAGACGTGTGGCTAACTGAACCCACTGAAAGCCTGAGAAAGCTTGAGAAAGTGTGAAGCATATTTTCTTGATTATGGCAATTTCTCGGGTCTTCTCTGCTTGCCAGAGGCAAGCAAGCGCCTCATCTAAGAGAGGCTTCCTGACTCAGCTTTAGCTGCAAAGCCTGCAGCTCATTAAGAGGTCCTGCCATGAAACACTTAAACGGTGTTGACGAAAAGCTGAACACATGCTTTTCGGTTTTCAGCCGTAGCAGGACAAAAGCTGTGCCGTTTAAAAATGCCGGCTCTCTGGTCCATCCTGCCAGGGCAAACTCTGACTGTTTGAGGCAGGAGGGCCAGCTACCGAGAGAGGACTTGAGTGTTGTCTGTTGTAGCTCGCTGGCTGGCAGGGACCTTGAAATGCTATAAACATGGCTACAGCCAGTACCTCAGCCATGAGGCTGGAAAGCTAAGGAATGGGCTACATCTAGCCGGCAAACCCACGCATTTAGTCCTACCGAGATTGCTTGGTAAATTAAGGACTCATGTGATCAGAAAAAGAGAGATATACAGTAAAGAGAGATTCAAAGACAAAGAAAAATTTTAAATGATTTACAGTGTTAAAATATATGCAGACTAAAAGTTAAAATTCTTAAAGTAAACCACTGTGACTTCAAGGTGTGATAGCACACGCCTTTAATCCCAGTGCCTAAAAGGCAGAGACAAACAGATCTCTGTGAGTTCAAGGTGTAGTAGTGTACGCCTTTAATCCCAATGACTGGGAGGCAGAGACAGGCGGATCTCCGAGAGTTCAAAGACAGCCTGGTCTACAGATATACGCTCAAAAAGCAAAGAGTTAACTTAGGACTGTCACAGCTTAGCTTCTTAAGCGCCTAGTGATTTAAAGTCGCAAATCAAAAGTGCTCCTGGATGGTAAAAAATTGCAGATTCACAATAGGACAGATTCAGACCACTAAATGAGTCACACTGTTGGATGAATGTACGTAGGCTTGGGAAAGAGAAGAAAAAGAATATAGAGAATAAAGTTAATGGTTTTAAAAAAAAGGTAAAGTCTTTAGAGTACAGATAGTTAAGAGATTAAAAGAAATAAAGAAATATAAGCCGCGTAAAGATGAAAAATTCACAGAGAGTCTGGATTCTTTGTATTATTGTGTTTTCTTTAAAATTTTTGAATGTGAAGGAGCTAAGTACAGAGAGACATTTCATTATATGGGCTGCCAATTGGAACCAGTACGGATATCATGAGGGTATGATTTCAGAATTTGGATCTAAGGATATGATACTTTGGAAATAAGATTCTTCTTTTGTTTTCACAGAGGATGAGACTCTATGGATTTCTTCTATTCCGATTTGGTATGATGGACCACGTCCTCCTGAAGGGTTGCTGTGAACATCTTCAGAAAATTGCTTTGCTCAACTGCCAACTGAGATGAAACTAGCACACAGGTTATACCATGAAAGACCTAATTAACGACGCCCCCATTCAGCAGGAAGCAGTTTGGAGAGAAAAAACTGCGCCCATGTTCCCAAATATGGTTTATAAATGTTCTTTTACATTTAAAGGGGGATATGATATAGATATGAATAATTTGCATTAGTATAGATTTTGCTTTATTGATAGAGATTTACGGTCAATTTTGTTATATGTATAAATGTTTCTGATGTAACTTTTACTTGATAACTGTTTTGTTATATGTAATTTTGCTATGTTAAAGTTAAAGCCTTCCTTTTTTTTGTTTAAACAGAAAAAGGGGAAGTGATGTGGGAGTGTCATAACAATCTGTTGATTTCATTGGCTAAGCAATAAAGAAACTGCTAGGCCCATTGGATAGGCCCACCCTTAGGTGGGTGGAGTAAACAGAACAGAACACTGGGAGGAAGAGGAAGTGAGGTCAGACACCGCAGCTCTCCTCTCCAGAGCAGACACAAGAGAGACGCCATGCTACCTGCTCCAGGGAAGACGCACGCTATGAAGCTCCGACCCAGGATGGACCAAGGCTAGAATCTTCCCGGTAAGCGCACCTAGGGGCGCTACACAGATGATTAGAAATGGGCTAAATTAATATGTGAGAATTAGCCAGTAAGGGCTAGAGCTAAGGGCCAAAGCAATGTTTAAATGAATACAGTGTCTGTGTAATTATTTCGGGGCATAAGCTAGCCGAGCCAGGCAGCTGCGGTGTTGGGGATGCAGCCCCGCCGCTGCTCCTTATTACTACAAAGAAATATCAGAACAGATGGCAAAGAATTCAAAGAACAGCCACTCCTCTCCTTACCACTCAAGCTACTGGTTAGTTGGCTGATCTATAAACACCTGCCCAAAGTCATGGCACTCCAGTCCACTGGCTCTGTCTATTGTGTCTCCTGATCCAGATCCAGGTTGATTACATAAAGATATTCTGTATCTTCTTTAGAGAAGTGAGTACTGTGAGTCAAACTGCCAAAAGAAAGAAACATTAATCTGTGCAACAGCACCTATTAGAAATAATTATCTTTTAAAACACATATGGACAAAGAGGATCTTTGCCATTTAAGTGGACTGAGGAATTGGACATTTTTAGCAAAGATAGAGTGGGGAGAATACCCGACATTAGCCGTCCCCCAGCTATCAAATATAGGAGCTGTTAACGACATAAATTTTGGACCCAGAGCAGATTTGAAAGAAACCTTTCTTTGACTACAGATGTCCTAGTTGCTTCCTAAACATATTTACCGAAAGAAAATATCTTGGCTCTCTAGATTCCAACTTCTGGAAATTCGGTTGAACAGTTGTGGAGCCCAAGAGCTGAACTGACCTCCTCAGCCAGCGTGAAGATAGTAAGCCCACCTTCACAGAAGACTAGTGCTTCATGTGGAACAGAGTTGCCACCCCCAACCAAAGCTTTGTGACATCATCAAGGCTCTACTTATGTCATAAAACTCCTCCTAGCCAGGTTTCTTCCCTACTAACCCCCAGAAATATCCAGCATACAGGTCCTAAAATGCTGCTCATACAGCCCCATGAAGACCCAAAATAAAAACCCCAATCTTCTTCCCAATTACTTGAGTCATATTTTCCAAGTAACTCAACCCCTTTATGTGTTTTTTTTTTCTGTAAAATAATTTTTGGTCTGAGTCAACAAATCACATGAATGTTTTTTTTTTCCTAGCTCCAATGTTCTCATTTGTAATTTTCTATTGATTTTTCCATTACTTCATAATAATAATTATCAAACTTTCCACTTCTCTTCCTCCTCCCACATTCTTCTTGCTGCGCAAGTAAACCTCTCCACTAAACAACAGTCCAAATAGAGGGCAGGGTACTTTGAGCTGTGGGAAGTCCAAGCCCACCCTTCATCCATCCAGATTTAGCAAGGTAGGCATCCACAAAAATTATGATCACAAAAAGCCAGTGTATGATATGCAGACAATTGCAAGTGCCATTATTTTTGGCTTCTCCGTCTGCCCCAATTGTCAGCCACATTCAGAGCTTCCAGTTTGATCCCATGTTCTTTCATTCCCAGGTCACTGGATTAGTTGAAATCCCCTTAGTTCAGGCACAGTGTCTCATAGTGTGGACCAAGCCCTTATATTCCTGACATCCTTGCTCTTTTTCTCCATCCATCTGCTCTTCCACTGGAGCTTGGAAGCTCCATCTAGGTTTCTGATTTTGACCCTGACTTGATCTCCATCATTTGCCAAACAAAAGTTCCATGGTGGTTTTCAAGATAGTCAGTCATCAGTCTGACTATGGGACAAGGCACACATAGTTCCTAGGGACATGTCACAGTGCGGTCAACTTCTCCCCCCTGCTTAAGTACCTAGAGAGAGTCACCCTATGGCCTTCTGAGAACCACTCAAGAGATATCGATCTTGACATCCCTAGAATGGCCCCATTAATTGAGATATCATCAGTGTATGTGCATTAACTTGTGTGTGTTTGTGTGTGTGTATTTAAATCACAATAACAAATGGATTGTAATATTGAAGTTTCTTCTCATCTTGAGAAGAATATTTGCTACAGAAACACTCTCACAGTAATAGTGAGAGTGTAAACTATCTAAGAAAGGAGAAATAACTGGAGGAATCCCCCAGGAGTTAGGCTCAGTGTCCCAGGAATTACGCCCAAGGAAAGTCAATGAACTCAGTGATGGAAGATAAAACCCAGCCTAAATAAAACCCTAAATCATTTAGGTGGAACATGAGATACTCTTACAACAGTTACAAGAGGTCTAAAATGCCTGGACTGGAACATAAGGGGAACACAATGACGTGGAGCTGAGAGTGCATGGCAAAACTGATTGGATCTGGCAAAAATTATGTAAGCATACCAAGGAAACCACCAGTGGGACAAAACCCTAAGAAATCTGTATGACAACATATCATGTTGAACATAATGAGATTTATAGACAAAGGAAAGATCTTAATTATGTCACTGTCACACAGGTGATGATGAACCAGTTCCATCGTAGAGTGACTCCCTGCTGTGTTTAAGATAACCTGTCAATTCTGTCTAGTCAGTTACAAGGAAATTTGCATTAATTGCACAGATTAACTATCAGCATCATTTACTGCACAATCAAAGGCAAGGCAAAGAAATCATAGACATGTTGTTGAATGCTGATGATGTTATTGGGAGTTTTGATGGGTTTTTTTCTTAAAGGGAAATCATCGGTGACTCTCATGCATGAAGCAGATCCTTTCTCTGTGATGTTTCCTGAATAGCCACTGAGATACCAGCCCATTGAGTTGTGGTCTCTCTCTCTTTTGAAAAGCAACTTCTACCTTCAGCTTGATCTCTTGCTTGAGCTTCCCTTCCAGCTACTAGGCTCCTTTTCTGATCCTGCAGAGGGCTTTTGTAAGGGATTGTGATCTCTAAGTTTTTCCCCTTTCAAGAACTAATCATTCTATTAATCACAATTCTAAACTGCTGTGGGAGTTTGTTTGTGACTTATGCCTTCACATGTGATACAAGCGACCTGTGTGTATAGGGTCTTCTCTCTGTTCATGTGGGGAAGGCATGGCAGCAGGAGTAGATGGCTGCTCATTCTCTGTAAGGAAATCAGTAAACAGTGGGGACCAAGTACAAGGATGTCCTGAAATATTAAGTCTTGTCCTTTCAAGGCCCCAAAGCCTCCAGCTAGGTTCAGGGTCACGACGATCTCCAAAACCCACCGAGCATGAAGTATTCAGAACCAGACGCCTGTGTGTGCCATATCACATAAATTCATCGTGAGTTCACCAATCTGTTTTTTTTTTAATTCTAAACTATTTTGTCCCATCAGAACGATCTATATTACCAATTAACCAAATTTGCTGCATCTTTGGTGTCCTAGAATTGCTTTAAATTGTTGCTGGGACAGTCTTACAAACCTTCCTGTGCTGTTATGAGACCTTAAGGGGACAGCACTTATTTCAGAAATCAAAGGCAGCTGGGTTCAATCCTATGGTTAGCTGTCAGCTAGACACTGGAAGGATGGATTTGACTAAGAAAGGGAGACAGCATACATGGAGGCAGGTAACCATTCCTTTGCAAAATGACCCATTTTGAGGCCTTACTTCAGGCTCTTCTCTTCTCCTAATCTTGGTTTTTTTATTAGTTTAGGAGAAGAATTAAAACTCCATTCACAGTATCTGTGAACCTGAATGAGTTAAGTATGTGTGACCAACTTGAGGTCTGCCTGTCTGTCAACAGGGCCAGAGTTCAGGGGCATCTGATGCATAGCACAGGAATGTCAGCCATCAATCTCTGGTCCATCTAACTCTACAGCATTAGAGTTGTCATGGTTGCTCATCTGATCTTCCTCATATGATCTCCATCCACAGAGATGTCAGAAAAATCCTCCCCTGAGAGTGCAAGTTCTTTACAAATGAAAGATTGTACAACAGAAGACACATGGGAGATTTATATGGGCAAGCTGTTGAAAGGATAAAGTGACAGAAGAAGTTTATTGATTAATTATGAAAGAATCCGCTTCAGCTGATAGGTCAGAACATAGGTAGGTGGAGTAAACAAAATAGAATGCCGGGAGGAAGAGGTAGTGAGCTCAGAGCTGCCATGCTCCCCTCTCCCAGGCAGACGCCATAGCTCTGCTCTCTGAGGCAGATGTCGATGCAGCCAGCCACCATGTCAGACATGCTGAATTTTTCCTGGTAAGTGCACCTCGTTATACTACACTGAAAATTAGAAATGGGTTAAAATGCTGAATCTAATGGGCCAGCAGTATTTAAAAGAATACAGTTTTTGTGTATTTATTTCAGGCATAACCTTCATGCAGCCATGGTGCTGGGGACACAGCCTCGCTGCTCAAAGAACTACAGAATTGCTTGCAACCTTGTAAACAACAGAATCCACTGAAAGCCTGAGAAAGCTTGGGAAAGAGTAAAGCATGTTTTCTTGGTAGCAGCGATTTCTCGGTCTGCTCTGCTTGCTAGAAGAAAGCAAGGGCTCTCATCTAAAAGAGGCTTGCTGACTCAGCTTCAGCTGCAAAACCCTGCAGCCCTTAAGAGGTACTGCCACAAAACATTTAAATGGTTTTGATAAAAGCCAACTGAATGCTTGTATGTTTTCAGCAGTAGCAGGAAAACAAACTGTGTTGTTTTAAAATGCCGGGTTTCTGGGCCATCCTGCCTGGGCAAACTCTGACTGTTTGAGGAAGGAGGGCCAGCTACAGAAAGAGGGCTTGAGTGTTGTCTGTTGCAGCCTCTTTGATGGCAAGGACCTTGAAACACTGTAGACTTGTGGCACTGAATGCGGCTCTGTTCGGTACCTCAGCCACAAGGTTGGGATGGCAGAAAGCTAAGGAATGGGCTACATCTGGCCAGCAAAGCCACGGCTTTAGTCCTACTGAGATTGCTTGGTAAATGAAAGACTCATGTGGTCAGAAAAACAGAGAGAGAAATAGAGTAAAGAGAGATTCAAAGTCAAAGAAAAATTTGAAATGATTTACAGTGTGTTAAAAATATGTGCAGGCTAAAATTTGAAGTTCTTAAAGTTAAAAAAAGGAAGAGAGTTGTTGGGTGTGGTAGTACACACCTGTAAACCCAACACATGGGAGGCAGAGGGAGATTGACCTCTGTACCTTCAAGGTGAGGTAGCACACGCCTTTAATCCCAGTGCCTTGAAGGCAGAGACAAACAGATCTTTGTGAGTTCAATGTGTAGTAGCATACACCTCTAATCCCAATGCCTGAAAGGCAGAGAGAGGCAGATCTCTGAGACTTCAATAACAGACAGGTATACAGAGTTATTCCAGGTCAAAGATACAGAGAACCTGTCTCAAAAGGCAAAAAATAAAAAGGAAAAATAAACAAAATAGAGGTTAAATTGAAGCGCACAAAGATGGAAAATTCACAGCGAATTTTGATATTGTATGCTATTATGCTCTTTTTGAATCATTTGAATTTTGAGGCAGTAGCAATTGCTGCTAAAAGATGTTTCTTTATAAAAGCTGCTGAAATAAACCAACATAGATAGTTTGAAAATGCCTTGACTTTGAAATTTGGATCTAAGGACATGATGCTTTGGAAAGGAGTTTCTATTTTGTTTTCACAGAGGGTGATAGTCTGTGGATGCCTCTATCCTAATATGGCAGGATGGACCACGCCCTACTTAAAGGTTGCTGTGAACACCTTTAAAAAATTTCTTCGCTCAACTGCCAAATGAGATAAATCAATAATGATGCCACCATTCAGCAGGAAGCATTTTGGAGAGAAAAAAACTGCACCCACATTCCCAAATATGGCTTATAAACGTTCTTTTACATTTAAAGTGGGATGTGATATAGATATGAATATTTGCATTAGTATAGATTTTGCTTTACTGATAGAGATTTTAGGTCAATTTTGTTATATGTATATGCATTTTTGATCTCAATTAAGGTATTGTGATTGTGTAGTTCATTTAAAAATATAATGTATATAGGTTATTAATGGATAATCATTAATAATAGTCAAGTTTGTAGTCATGTTAGTTAGATTTTCTATCTACATAGATATATATTTCAGTTAGATAGGCATTATTCATATCTCTCTAGACTACAAAATAGGCTATTTAATGTTTTAGTACCTTAGGGTTTTTCATGACAGTGAGACACTCTACTCTTGGCAGCACATGTCTACTTCAGGAAGAAGATGGGCATCACAGAGGATCCTTATGGAGTTTGATAGCCATTTGGGGAAGAAACTGCTCTTGCCTGGATTGTTGCATAAACTGTACACAGAAAACACTCAGAGAGAGGACTACTGAACTTGCCTAAAGGTGAGATGATCTTTTCGTGTTCCTGATTCAGGAAAGGGTCAGCAAAACATTCTTCTAGACAAGCAGATAGTGACTGCCTTTGAAATTTCCTGCTTCATGGAAATGTCTGCTGGAAACTATGGGCCTGTAGGCTGAGGATGGAAACACCAATGGTACAGAGGAACTTTGGGTGACTGTCCAGGCAGTGAAATGTCTCTGTCATTTCTAGAGTTTGAAAATGGCTTACTTTTTGTTTGCTTAGGTAACACTGTATTATTCTGGAGTCTCTGATGGAGTTGATAGTTATAGTATTCCATTGTTATGATAAAAGATAAAATAGATATAAATATTGTAACTGTAATTCTTGCTTGATAACTGTTTTGTTATATGTAATTTTGCTATGTTAAAGTTAAAGATTCCGTTCTTGTTTAAACAGAAATAGGTGTAATGATGGAGTATAAGTCATTGGTTAAATAAATAAAGAAACTGTTTGGCCTGAAAGGTTAGAACATAGGTGGGTGGAATAAACATAAGAGAATGCTGGGAGGAATAGGAATTGAGCTTAGAGATGCCATGCACCTCTCCCATGGGCAGAAATGGTAGCTCTGCACTCTGAGGCAGATGGCGATACAGCCAGCCACCAGGTCAGACATGCTAAATCTTTCCTTCTAAGCGCACCTCGTGCTGCAACATACATTATTAGACATGGGTTAAGAGGCTGAAAATAATGGGGCATGCAGTGTTGAAATGAATAGTTTTGTGTTGTTATTTCGGAGCATAACCTTACAAGGCGGCCCCATGGGGATGCAGCCCTGCAGCTCAAATTTCTACAATCAAGGGGGAAATGGAAGAAGGGAAGAAAGAAGAGAGAGAGACAGGGAAGAATGGATGAATTCAATGATTCCTTGGAAAAATAGTGAAACAATGAATGAGGAGACCTAGTAGGAAAAAATGTGCTGCATTCCCTCAGAGAGTCAGGTCAAATTAAGGATTGACAAGGTTTTCCACTAAGGAGGAGGCTTATTCCATTTTACCCTCTTTGTGCTCCAGTCCCACCCACAAGAGTGATGATGAGGACAGGGAGAAGAAGAGGAGAGGTTGTACCAGAATTCCCTGGTACAATTTCTCACCCAAATTGTAGCCAAATCACCTGTCCTCGGACAGCTGATCTACATGCTGGACCCTAACTCCCAGTTTGACAACTCTAACATTTTAACCAAGTTTGTGAAGATGAAGGAACCAAAAATAGCCCAGTTACAGGATGGCAGGTTCCTTACAGGATGGGAGTCAGACATCAGTACCATACTGGTATTTGGTGGTTTGATGGGTGTGTGGGGTCTTTGCCAGACTCCACCTAGCATCATGGATTCCCTACTTTACTGATATTATGGAGTTCGGTGCATTCATCATATGTGTGCATGTCACACACTAGTGGGCATCATATGTACATGTTTATCCTGTGTGTGGGTGAGTGTGTTCATGAGCTTTGTAGCCCAAGTACTACAGAACATGATCAATGAAAGGGAACACTGTTTTCCAGATATGGCAGGGCAATTATTTAAATGAACTGACAAGGGTTGGATGGCATGGATAAGACCTATGAGAGTTCAAGGCATACCGAATCCAGGCATGACAAAGTAGGTGGCAGACAGAATTCTGGCAAAACTAAGTAGGTAGCTTGATGTCCAACTTGCTGGAGAAGAGCAACTGAGCGGAGACACTTTTCACTAAGCAACATGCTCTAGTGGAGATCAAAGATCCTTTGACTTACAGCCAGTACGAATTAAACCATTCATCAAATGAAACCTAATTTTCTCTGATTTTGAGTAGACATTTGTGTCCCTTCCTGATTAATCTACTCTTTATCCTCTTAAGTCCCAATACCTCACGCTGATATCGGTCACATCTTTCCATTTGACATGGTTTTCCCTCAAGCTTCATACCGCCCCGAGATCATACAACTTTTTGTCCCCTCTCCACTGCTTCCTTGACAGCCATCTTGTCCTTTACCACACCACGCACCCCCAGTCCTGTACTCTCCAAGGGGAAAAGACCATAAATCCTGCTTTGTTTTGAGGCATGTATTTCTGTGATGCCCCATCCACCAAACACAATCCATCATTGACCAAATAACACAACATGTTAACAAATTTTTATTCTTTGAGAAAGAATAATCCATTGGAAAACATACCAGGATTCATAGAAGCCCTGAGGTATCTCTGAAAAAACACATTCCCAAAGAGAGAATTAAGTCTGCCCCTCAAAATTTGAGAATTTCACTTTAACAGATCTTCACCAAATCATAGACATAGATATGGAAGTCATTATCAAACTTGATGAAATACACAGAAGGTTTGTTGGGAACTTGGCAAATAATTTTACCTATCTCTTGGGTTCCATCTTTTTTGTTGTACTGCACTCTTTTGCCCTCCAAGGAATCCCTGCCTAATTCCAAAGTCACCTCTACTGGAGGACATTCAGGCGTGATGTGGAGGTTGCCTTCAATGGACTCATCATGATGGTGGTAAAGGTACAGGACCGGTTCATTCTCGTTGACAATGTAGAAACAGGTCGTTATGGTCTGCACCTCATCTGGGACCACGCCACTCCACTCTTCCTTAGAGCCTGGCATGATGTGGAGTTTGCCTTCCAGGTAGTCATCCAGGAGGTGGTAAATGTACAAGACTGGATCTTTCTTGTAGGTAATATAAAACCAGGTCTTCATGATTGGCACTTCTTCTAGGACCATCCCGTTCCAGTCATTCTTAGAGCCATTTGTGTCCATGAATGTATGTTTCACTGCTCTGCCAACTATGGTGTTTGAGAGATGAGTGTCTGTCACCTGAGGAAATGGCACATAATTAGGCAGGATCTTCAGGTTTAAAATCCTTTCATCACTATGAAGCTCCAAGCCATAGACACAATCAATCCCATCATATTTCAACAAATAGAGAGAGGGATATGTTGGCAGTTGATCTAGAATGATGGCTTTCCAATGGGTGACTGGTTCATTGGCTTCCTTCCAGCCATGAGAAATTCTGCGGCCAACAATATTCTCCAGGGCCTCAAAAGGCTTACGAAGTTTTTGCTTCTTGAGCGATGGCCCATTCTTCTTCTGGAGATGTGGCATGCAACTCAAACTAAGAGGCATCTTCATCATGGCGGGAGACTTTCTGAGATAGGCCACAGCACTCTTGTTCCACTGTCTCTTGGCTCTGTTTCTGTGCTTGGGCTTCATAGCTGCCAATCTCTGCATAGGAAGAACTCTTCAGTTTAAATCAGACACAAAGTGGTTTCCTCCACAATAAGTGCCTGCAAGGATAAGAAGGTGAGGATGTGAGGTCAAGGCTCTTTTTAGGAATAACTTTGGAGCAGGTGAAAAAGGCAGGGCTGAATAGATTTGGATACCTAAATGTAATATGTTCTTAAGAAATTAATAGGAAAATTATCAAACTCTTGTCTACAGCTCAGTATATGTGTATCAGAGACATATTCCTGCTGCAAAATGCAATTGACCTCTACTGAGAAACCTACTTCCTGACTTACTATATCAATGAGAGAGGAAGCTATGCCTATACCTAAAGTGAGAAAGAAATATCTGAACAGATGGCAAACAATTCAAAGAGCAGCCACTCCTCTCCTTACCACTCAAGCTACTGGTTAGTTGGCTGATCTATAACCACCTGCCCAAGGTTATGGCACCCCAGTCCACTGGCTCTCTCTATTGTGTCTCCTGATCCAGATCCAGGTTGATTACATAAAGATATTCTGTATCTTCATTAGAGAAGTGAGTACTGTGAGTCAAACTGCCAAAAGAAAGAAACATTAATCTGTGCAACAGCACCTATTAGAAATAATTATCTTTTAAAACACATATGGACAAAGAGGATCTTTGCCATTTAAGTGGACTGAGGAATTGGACATTTTTAGCAAAGATAGAGTGGGGAGAATACAGGACATTAACCGTCCCCCAGCTATCAAATATAGGAGCTGTTAACGACATAAATTTTGGACCCAGAGCAGATTTGAAAGAAACCTTTCTTTGACTACAGAGGTCCTAGTTGCTTCCTAAACATATTTACCAAAAGAAAATATCTTGGCTCTCTAGATTCCAACTTCTGGAAATTCGGTTGAACAGTTGTGGAGCCCAAGAGCTGAACTGACCTCCTCAGCCAGCGTGAAGATAGTAAGCCCACCTTCACAGAAGACTAGTGCTTCATGTTCAACAGAGTTGCCACCCCCAACCAAAGCTTTGTGACATCATCAAGGCTCTACTTATGTCATAAAACTCCTCCTAGCCAGGTTTCTTCCCTACTAACCCACAGAAATATCCAGCATACAGGTCCTAAAATGCTGCTCATACAGCCCCATGAAGACCCAAAATAAAAACTCCAATCTTCTTACCAATTACTTGAGTCATATTTTCCAAGTAACTCAACCCCTTTATGTGTTATTTTTTTCTGTAAAATAATTTTTGGTCTGAGTCATCAACTCACATGAATGTTTTTTTTTCCTAGCTCCAATGTCCTCATTGGTTATTTTCTATTGATTTTTCCATTACTTCATAATAATAATTATCAAACTTTTCACTTCTCTTCCTCCTCCCACATTCTTCTTGCTCCGCAAATAAACCTCTCCACTCAAACACCAGTCCAAATAGAGGGCAGGGTACTTTGAGCTGTGGGAAGTCCAAGCCCACCCTTCATCCATCCAGATTTAGCAAGGTATGCATCCACAAAAAATATGATCACAAAAAGCCAGTGTATGATATGCAGACAATTGCATGTGCCATTATCTTTGGCTTCTCCGTCTGCCCCAATTGTCAGCCACATTCAGAGCTTCCACGTTGATCCCATGTTCTTTCAATCCCAGGTCACTGGATTAGTTGAAATCCCCTTAGTTCAGGCACAGTGTCTCATAGTGTGGACCAAGCCCTTATATTCCTGACATCCTTGCTCTTTTTCTCCATCCATCTGCTCTTCCACTGGAGCTTGGAAGCTCCATCTAGGTTTCTGATTTTGACCCTGACTTGATCTCCATCATTTGCCAAACAAAAGTTCCATGGTGGTTTTCAAGATAGTCAGTCATCAGTCTGACTATGGGACAAGGCACACATAGTTCCTAGGGACATGTCACAGTGCGGTCAACTTCTCCTCCATGCTTAAGTACCTAGAGAGGGTCACCCTATGGCCTTCTGAGAACCACTCGAGAGATATCGATCTTGACATCCCCAGAATGGCCCCATAAATTGAGATATCATCAGTGTATGTGCATTAACTTGTGTGTATATGTGTGTGTGTACTTAAATCACAATAACAAATGGATTGTAATATTGAAGTTTCTTCTCATCTTGAGAAGAATATTTGCTACAGAAACACTCTCACAGTAATAGTGAGAGTGTAAACTATCTAAGAAAGGAGAAATAACTGGAGGAATCCCCCAGGAGTTAGGCTCAGTGTCCCAGGAATTACGCCCAAGGAAAGTCAATGAACTCAGTGATGGAAGATAAAACCCAGCCTAAATAAAACCCTAAATCATTTAGGTGGAACATGAGATACTCTTACAACAGTTACAAGAGGTCTAAAATGCCTGGACTGGAACATAAGGGGAACACAATGACGTGGAGCTGAGAGTGCATGGCAAAACTGATTGGATCTGGCAAAAATTATGTAAGCATACCAAGGAAACCACCAGTGGGACAAAACCCTAAGAAATCTGTATGACAACATATCATGTTGAACATAATGAGATATATAGACAAAGGAAAGATCTTAATTATGTCACTGTCACACAGGTGATGATGAACCAGTTCCATCGTAGAGTGACTCCCTGCTGTGTTTAAGATAACCTGTCAATTCTGTCTAGTCAGTTACAAGGAAATTTGCATTAATTGCACAGATTAACTACAGCATCATTTACTGCACAATCAAAGGCAAGGCAAAGAAATCATAGACATGTTGTTGAATGCTGATGATGTTATTAGGAGTTTTGATGGTTTATTTTTTTAAAGGGAAATCATCGGTGACTCTCATGCATGAAGCAGATCCTTTCTCTGTGATGTTTCCTGAATAGCCACTGAGATACCAGCCCATTGAGTTGTGGTCTCTCTCTCTTTTAAAAAGCAACTTCTACCTTCAGCTTGATCTCTTGCTTGAGCTTGCCTTCCGGCTACTAGGCTCCTTTTCTGATCCTGGAGAGGGCTTTTGTAAGGGATTGTGATCTCTAAGTTTTTCCCCTTTCAAGAACTAATCATTCTATTAATCACAATTCTAAACTGCTGTGGGAGTTTGTTTGTGACTTATGCCTTCACATGTGATACAAGCGACCTGTGTGTATAGGGTCTTCTCTCTGTTCATGTGGGGAAGGCATGGCAGCAGGAGTAGATGGCTGCTCATTCTCTGTAAGGAAATCAGTAAACAGTGGGGACCAAGTACAAGGATGTCCTGAAATATTAAGTCTTGTCCTTTCAAGGCCCCAAAGCCTCCAGCTAGGTTCAGGGTCACGACAATCTCCAAAACCCACCGAAAATGAAGTATTCAGAACCAGAAGCCTGTGTGTGCCATATCACATAAATTCATCGTGAGTACACCAATCTGTTTTTTTTTTTAATTCTAAATTATTTTGTCCCATCAGAACGATCTATATTACCAATTAACCAAATTTGCTGCATCTTTGGTGACCGAGAATTGCTTTAAATTGTTGCTTGGACTGTCTTACAAACCTTCCTGTGCTGTTATGAGACCTTAAGGGGACAGCACTTATTTCAGAAATCAAAGGCAGTTGGGTTCAATCCTATGGTTAGCTGTTAGCTAGACACTGGAAGGATGGATTTGACTAAGAAAGGGAGACAGCATACATGGAGGCAGGTAACCTTTCCTTTGCAAAATGACCCATTTTGAGGCCTTACTTCAGGCTCTTCTCTTCTCCTAATCTTGGTTTTTTTATTAGTTTAGGAGAAGAATTAAAACTCCATTTACAGTATCTGTGAACCTGAATGAGTTACGTATGTGTGACCATCTTGATGTCTGCCTGTCTGTCAACAGGGCCAGAGTTCAGGGGCATCTGATGCATAGCACAGGAATGTCAGCCATCAATCTCTGGTCCACCTAACTCTACAGCTTTAGAGTTGTCATGGTTGCTCATCTGATCTTCCTCATATGATCTCCATTCCCAGAAATATCAGAAAAATCCTCCCCTGAGAGTGCAAGTTCTTTACAAATGAAAGATTATACAACAGAAGACACATGGGAGATTTATATGGGCAAGCTGTTGAAAGGATAAAGTGACAGAAGAAGTTTATTGAATAATTAAAGAAAGAATCGGCTTCAGCTGATAGGTTAGAACATAGGTAGGTGGAGTAAACAAATTAGAATGCCGGGAGGAAGAGGTAGTGAGCTCAGAGAAGCCATGCTCCCCTCTCCCCGGCAGATGCCATAGCTCTGCTCTCTGAGGCAGATGTCGATGCAGCCAGCCACCATGTCAGACATGCTGAATTTTTCCTGGTAAGTGCAACTCGTTATACTACTCTGATTATTAGAAATGGGTTAACATGCTGAATCTAATGGGCCAGCAGTGTTTAAAAGAATACAGTTTTTGTGTATTTATTTCAGGCATAACCTTCATGCGGCCGTGGTGCTGGGGACACAGCCTCACTGCTCAAATAACTACAGAATGTCTTGCAGCCTTGTGGACAACTGAATCCACTGAAAGCCTGAGAAAGCTTGGGAAAGAGTAAAGCATGTTTTCTTGGTAGCAGCGATTTCTCGGTCTGCTCTGCTTGCTAGAAGAAAGCAAGGGCTCTCATCTAAAAGAGGCTTGCTGACTCAGCTTCAGCTGCAAAACCCTTCAGCCCTTAAGAGGTCCTGCCACAAAACATTTAAATGGTGTTGATAAAAGCCAACTGAATGCTTGTATGTTTTCAGCAGTAGCAGGGAAAAAAACTGTGTTGTTTTAAAATGCCGGGTTTCTGGGCCATCCTGCCTGGGCAAACTCTGACTGTTATATGAAGGAGGGCCAGCTACAGAAAGAGGGCTTGAGTGTTGTCTGTTGCAGCCTCTTTGATGGCAAGGAACCTGAAACACTGTAGACTTGTGGCACTGAATGCGGCTCTGTTCGGTACCTCAGCCACAAGGTTGGAATGGCAGAAAGCTAAGAAATGGGCTACATCTGGCCAGCAAAGCCACGGCTTTAGTCCTACTGAGATTGCTTGGTAAATGAAAGACTCATGTGGTCAGAAAAACAGAGAGACAAATAGAGTAAAGAGAGATTCAAAGACAAAGAAAATTTTTAAATGATTTACAGTGTGTTAAAAATATGTGCAGGCTAAAATTTGAAGTTCTTAAAGTTAAAAAAAGGAAGAGAGTTGTTGGGTGTGGTAGTACACACCTGTAAAACCAACACATGGGAGGCAGAGGGAGATTGATCTTTGTACCTTCAAGGTGAGGTAGCACACACCTTTAATCCCAGTGCCTTGAAGGCAGAGACAAACAGATCTTTGTGAGTTCAATGTGTAGTAGCATACACCATTAATCCCAATGCCTGAAAGGCAGAGAGAGGCAGATCTCTGAGACTTCAAGGACAGACAGGTATACAGAGTTATTCCAGGTCAAAGATACAGAGAACCTGTCTCAAAAGGCAAAAAATAAAAAGGAAAAATAAACAAAATAGAGGTTAAATTGAAGCGCACAAAGATGGAAAATTCACAGCGAATTTTGATATTGTATGCTATTATGCTCTTTTTGAATCATTTGAATTTTGAGGCAGTAGCAATAGCTGCTAAAAGATGTTTCTTTATAAAAGCTGCTGAAATAATACAACATAGATATTTTGAAAATGCCTTGACTTTGAAATTTGGATCTAAGGACATGATGCTTTGGAAAGGAGTTTCTATTTTGTTTTCACGGAGGGTGATAGTCTGTGGATGCCTCTATCCTAATATGGTAGGATGGACCATGCCCTATTTAAAGGTTGCTGTGAACACCTTTAAAAAATTGCTTCACTCAACTGCCAACTGAGATAAATCAATAATGATGCCACCATTCAGCAGGAAGCATTTTGGAGAGAAAAAACTGCACCCACGTTCCCAAATATGGCTTATAAACATTCTTTTACATTTAAAGTGGGATGTGATATAGACATGAATATTTGCATTAGTATAGATTTTGCTTTACTGATAGAGATTTTAGGTCAATTTTGTTATATGTATATGCATTTTTGATCTTAATTAAGGTATTGTGATTGTGTAGTTCATTTAAAAATATAATGTATATAGGTTATTAATGGATAATCATTAATAATAGTCAAGTTTGTAGTCATGTTAGTTAGATTTTCTAGCTACATAGATATATATATATTTCAGTCAGATAGGCATTATTCATATCTCTCTAGACTACAAAATAGGCTAATTAATGTTTTAATACCTTAGGGTTTTTCATGACAGTGAGATACTCTACTCTTGGCAGCACATATCTACTTCAGGAAGAAGATGGGCATCACAGAGGATCCTTATGGAGTTTGATAGCCATTTGGGGAAGAAACTGCTCTTGCCTGGATTGTTGCATAAACTGTACACAGAAATCACTCAGAGAGAGGACTACTGAACTTGCCTAAAATTGAGATGATCTTTTCGTGTTCCTGATTCAGGAAACGGTCAGCAAAACATTCTTCAAGACAAGCAGATAGTGACTGCCTTTGAAATTTCCTGCTTCATGGAAATGTCTGCTGGAAACTATGGGCCTGTAGGCTGAGGATGGAAACACCAACGGTACAGAGGAACTTTGGGTGACTGTCCAGGCAGCGAGATGTCTCTGTCATTTCTAGAGTTTGAAAATGGCTTACTTTTTGTTTGCTTAGGTAATACTGTATTATTCTGGAGTCTCTGATGGAGTTGAAGAATAGATAGATAGTTATAGTTTTCCATTGTTATGATAAAACATGAAATAGATATAAATATTGTAACTGTAATTCTTGCTTGATAACTGTTTTGTTATATGTAATTTGCTATGTTAAAGTTAAAGATTCCGTTCTTGTTTAAACAGAAATAGGAGTAATGATGGAGTATAGGTCATTGGTTAATTAAATAAAGAAACTGTTTGGCCTGAAAGGTTAGAATATAGGTGGGTGGAATAAACATAAGAGAATGCTGGGAGGAATAGGAATTGAGCTTAGAGATGCCATGCACCTCTCCCATGGGCAGAAATGGTAGCTCTGCACTCTGAGGCAGATGGTGATACAGCCAGCCACCAGGTCAGACATGCTAAATCTTTCCTTCTAAGCGCACCTCGTGCTGCAACATACATTATTAGACATGGGTTAAGAGGCTGAAAATAATGGGGCAGGCAGTGTTTAAATGAATAGTTTGGTGTTGTTGTTTCGGAGCATAACCTTACAAGGCGGCCCCATGTGGATGGATCCCTGCTGCTCAAATTTCTACAATCAAGGGGGAAATGGAAGAAGGGAAGAAAGAAGAGAAAGAGACAAGGAAGAATGGATGAATTCAATCATTCATTGGAAAAATGAGTGAAGCAATGAATGAGGAGACCTAGTAGGAAAAAATGTGCTGCATTCCCTCAGAGAGTCAGGTCAAATTAAGGATTGACAAGGTTTTCCACTAAGGAGGAGGCTTATTCCATTTTACCTTCTTTGTGCTCCAGGCCCACCCACAAGAGTGATGATGAGGACAGGGAGAAGAAGAGGAGAGGGTGTACCAGAATTCCCTGGTACAATTTCTCACCCAAATTGTAGCCAAATCACCTGACCTGGGACAGCTGATCTACATGCTGGACCCTAACTCCCAGTTTGACAACTCTAACATTTTAACTATTTGTGAAGATGAAGGAACCAAAAATAGCCCAGTTACAGGATGGCAGGTTCCTTACAGGATGGGAGTCAGACATCAGTACCATACTGGTATTTGGCGGTTTGATGGGTGTGTGGGGTCTTTGCCAGACTCCACCTAGCATCATGGATTCCCTACTTTACTGATATTATGGAGTTCGGTGCATTCATCATATGTGTGCATGTCACACACTAGTGGGCATCATATGTACATGTTTATCCTGTGTGTGGGTGAGTGTGTTCATGAGTTTTATAGCCCAAGTTCTACAGAACATGATCAATGAAAGGGAACACTGTTTTCCAGGTATGGCAGGGCAATTATTTAAATGAACTGACAAGGGTTGAATGGCATGGATAAGACCTATGAGAGTTCAAGGCATACCGAATCCAGGCATGACAAAGTAGGTGGCAGACAGAATTCTGGCAAAACTAAGTAGGTAGCTTGATGTCGAACTTACTGGAGAAGAGCAACTGAGCAAAGACACTTTACACTAAGCAACATGCTCTAGTGGAGATCAAACATCCTTTGACTTACAGCCAGTACGAATTAAACCAGTCACCAAATGAAACCTAATTTTCTCTGATTTTGAGTATACATTTGTGTCCCTTCCTGATTAATCTACTCTTTATCCTCTTAAGTCCCAATACCTCACGCTGATATCGGTCACACCTTTCCATTTGACATGGTTTTCCCTCAAGCTTCATACCGCCCCGAGATCATACAACTTTTTGTCCCCTCTTCACTGCTTATTGAGAGCCATCTTGTCCTTTACCACATCACGCATCCCCAGTCCTTTACTCTCCAAGCGGAAAAGACCATAAATCCTGCTTTGTTTGGAGGCATGTATTTCTGTGATGCCCCATCCACCAAACACAATCCATCATTGACCAAATAACACAACATGTTAACAAATTTTTATTCTTTGAGAAAGAATAATCCATTGGAAAAGATACCAGGATTCATAGAAGCCCTGAGGTATCTCTGAAAAAACACATTCCCAAAGAGAGCATTAAGTCTGCCCCTCAAAATTTGAGAATTTCACTTTAACAGATCTTCACCAAATCATAGACATAGATATGGAAGTCATTATCAAACTTGATGAAATACACAGAAGGTTTGTTGGGAACTTGGCAAATAATTTTACCTATCTCTTGGGTTCCATCATTTTTTGTTGTACTGCACTCTTTTGCCCTCCAAGGAATCCCTGCCTAATTCCAAAGTCACCTCTACTGGAGGACATTCAGGCGTGATGTGGAGGTTGCCTTCAATGGAATCATCATGATGGTGGTAAAGGTACAGGACCGGATCATTCTCGTTGACAATGTAGAAACAGGTCGTTATGGCCTGCACCTTATCTGGGACCACGCCACTCCACTCTTCCTTAGAGCCTGGCATGATGTGGAGGTTGCCTTCCAGGTAGTCATCCAGGAGGTGGTAAATGTACAAGACCGGATCTTTCTTGTAGGTAATATAAAACCAGGTCTTCATGATTGGCACCTCTTCTAGGACCATCCCATTCCAGTCATTCTCAGAGCCATTTGTGCCCATGAATGTATGTTTCACTGCTCTGCCAACTATGGTGTTTGAGAGATGAGTGTCTGTCACCTGAGGAAATGGCACATTATTAGGCAGGATCTTCAGGTTTAAAATCCTTTCATCACTATGAAGCTCCAAGCCATAGACACAATCAATCCCATCATATTTCAACAAATAGAGAGATGGATATGTTGCCAGTTGAGCTAGAATGATGGCTTTCCAATGGGTGACTGGTTCATTGGCTTCCTTCCAGCCATGAGAAATTCTGCGGCCAACAATATTCTCCAGGGCCTCAAAAGGCTTACTAAGTTTTTGCTTCTGGAGCGATGGCCCATTCTTCTTCTGGAGATGTGGCATGCAACTCATACTGAGAGGCATCTTCATCATGGCGGGAGACTTTCTGAGATAGGCCACAGCACTCCTGTTCCACTGTCTCTTGGCTCTGTTTCTGTTCTTGGGCTTCATAGCTGCCAATCTCTGCATAGGAAGAACTCTTCAGTTTAAATCAGACACAAAGTGGTTTCCTCCACCATAAGTGCCTGCAAGGATAAGAAGGTGAGGATGTGAGGTCAAGGCTCTTTTTAGGAATAACTTTGGAGCAGGTGAAAAAGGCAGGGCTGAATAGATTTGGATACCTAAATGGAATATGTTCTTAAGAAATTAATAGGAAAATTATCAAACTCTTGTCTACAGCTCAGTATATGTGTATCAGAGACATATTCCTGCTGCAAAATGCAATTGACCTCTACTGAGAAACCTACTTCCTGACTTACTATATCAATGAGAGAGGAAGCTATGCCTATACCTAAAGTGAGAAAGAAATATCTGAACAGATGGCAAAGAATTCAAAGAACAGCCACTCCTCTCCTTACCACTCAAGCTACTGGTTAGTTGGCTGATCTATAACCACCTGCCCAAGGTCATGGCACTCCAGTCCACTGGCTCTCTCTATTGAGTCTCCTGATCCAGATCCAGGTTGATTACATAAAGATATTCTGTATCTTCATTAGAGAAGTGAGTACTGTGAGTCAAACTGCCAAAAGAAAGAAACATTAATCTGTGCAACAGCACCTATTAGAAATAATTAGCTTTTAAAACACATATGGACAAAGAGGATCTTTGCCATTTAAGTGGACTGAGGAATTGGACATGTTTAGCAAAGATAGAGTGGGGAGAATACCCGACATTAACCGTCCCCCAGCTATCAAATATAGGAGCTGTTAACGACATAAATTTTGGACCCAGAGCAGATTTGAAAGAAACCTTTCTTTGACTACAGAGGTCCTAGTTGCTTCCTAAACATATTTAAAAAAAGAAAATATCTTGGCTCTCTAGATTCCAACTTCTGGAAATTCGGTTGAACAGTTGTGGAGCCCAAGAGCTGAACTGACCTCCTCAGCCACCATGAAGATAGTAAGCCCACCTTTACAGAAGACTATTGCTTCATGAGGAAAAGAGTTGCCACCCCCAACCAAAGCTTTGTGACATCATCAAGGCCCTACTTATGTCATAAAACTTCTCCTAGCCAGGTTTCTTTCCTACTAACCCCCAGAAATATCCAGCATACAGGTCCTAAAATGCTGCTCATACAGCCCCATGAAGACCCAAAATAAAAACCCCCGTCTTCTTCCCAATTACTTGAGTCATATTTTCCAAGTAACTCAACCCCTTTATGTGTTTTTTTTTCTGTAAAATAATTTTTGGTCTGAGTCAACAACTCACATGAAGGTTTTTTTTTTCCTAGCCCAATGTCCTCATTGGTTATTTTCTATTGATTTTTCCATTACTTCATAATAATAATTATCAAACTTTCCACTTCTCTTCCTCCTCCCACATTCTTCTTGCTCCGCAAATAAACCTCTCCACTCAAACACCAGTCCAAATAGAGGGCAGGGTACTTTGAGCTGTGGGAAGTCCAAGCCCACCCTTCATCCATCCAGATTTAGCAAGGTATGCATCCACAAAAAATATGATCACAAAAAGCCAGTGTATGATATGCACACAATTGCAAGTGCCATTATCTTTGGCTTCTCCGTCTGCCCCAATTGTCAGCCACATTCAGAACTTCCAGTTCGATCCCATGTTCTTTCATTCCCAGGTCACTGGATTAGTTGAATCCCCTTAGTTCAGGCACAGTGTCTCATAGTGTGGACCAAGCCCTTATATTCCTGACATCCTTGCTCTTTTTCTCCATCCATCTGCTCTTCCACTGGAGCTTGGAAGCTCCATCTAGTTTTCTGATTTTGACCCTGACTTGATCTCCATCATTTGCCAAACAAAAGTTCCATGGCAGTTTTCAAGATAGTCAGTCATCAATCTGACTATGGGACAAGGCACACATAGTTCCTAGGGACATGTCACAGTGCCGTCAACTTCTCCTCCCTGCTTAAGTACCTAGAGAGGGTCACCCTATGGCCTTCTGAGAACCACTCGAGAGATATCGATCTTGACATCCCCAGAATGGCCCCATAAATTGAGATATCATCAGTGTATGTGCATTAACTTGTGTGTGTTTGTGTGTGTATTTAAATCACAATAACAAATGGATTGTAATATTGAAGTTTCTTCTCATCTTGAGAAGAATATTTGCTACAGAAACACTCTCACAGTAATAGTGAGAGTGTAAACTATCTAAGAAAGGAGAAATAACTGGAGGAATCCCCCAGGAGTTAGGCTCAGTGTCCCAGGAATTTCATCCAAGGAAAGTCAATGAACTCAGTGATGGAAGATAAAACCCAGCCTAAATAAAATCCTAAATCATTTAGGTGGATCATGAAATAATATTACAACAGTTACAAGAGGTCTAAAATGCCTAGACTGGAACATAAGGGGAACACAATGACGTGGAGCTGAGAGTGCATGGCAAACTGATTGGATCTGGCAAAAATTATGTAAGCATACCAAGGAAACCACCAGTGGGACAAAACCCTAAGAAATCTGTATGACAACATATCATGTTGAACATAATGAGATTTATAGACAAAGGAAAGATCTCAATTATGTCACTGTCACACAGGTGATGATGAACCAGTTCCATCGTAGAGTGACTCCCTGCTGTGTTTAAGATAACCTGTCAATTCTGTCTAGTCAGTTACAAGGAAATTTGCATTAATTGCACAGATTAACTATCAGCATCATTTACTGCACAATCAAAGGCAAGGCAAAGAAATCATAGACATGTTGTTGAATGCTGATGATGTTATTGGGAGTTTTGATGGGTTTTTTTCTTAAAGGGAAATCATCGGTGACTCTCATGCATGAAGCAGATCCTTTCTCTTTGATGGTTCCTGAATAGCCACTGAGATACCAGCCCATTGAGTTGTGGTCTCTCTCTCTTTTAAAAAGCAACTTCTACCTTCAGCTTGATCTCTTGCTTGAGCTTCCCTTCCGGCTACTAGGCTCCTTTTCTGATCCTGCAGAGGGCTTTTGTAAAAGATTGTGATCACTAAGTTTTTCCCCTTTCAAGAACTAATCATTCTATTAATCACAATTCTAAACTGCTGTGGGAGTTTGTTTGTGACTTATGCCTTCACATGTGATACAAGCGACCTGTGTGTATAGGGTCTTCTCTCTGTTCATGTGGGGAAGGCATGGCAGCAGGAGTAGATGGCTGCTCATTCTCTGTAAGGAAATCAGTAAACAGTGGGCACCAAGTATAAGGATGTCCTGAAATATTAAGTCTTGTACTTTCAAGGCCCCACAGCCTCCAGCTAGGTTCAGGGTCACGACAATCTCCAAAACCCACTGAGCATGAAGTATTCAGAACCAGAAGCCTGTGTGTGCCATATCACATAAATTCATCGTGAGTACACCAATCTGTTTTTTTTTTTAATGCTACATTATTTTGTCCCATTGGAACGATCTATATTACCAATTAACCAAATTTGCTGCATCTTTGGTGTCCTAGAATTGCTTTAATTTGTTGCTGGGACAGTCATACAAACCTTCCTGTGCTGTTATGAGACCTTAAGGGGACAGCACTTATTTCAGAAATCAAAGGCAGTTGGGTTCAATCCTATGGTTAGCTGTTAGCTAGACTCTGGAAGGATGGATTTGACTAAGAAGGGGAGACAGCATACATGGAGGCAGGTAACCTTTCCTTTGCAAAATGACCCATTTTGAGGCCTTACTTCAGGCTCTTCTCTTCTCCTAATCTTGGTTTTTTTATTAGTTTAGGAGAAGAATTAAAACTCCATTACAGTATCTGTGAACCTGAATGAGTTAAGTATGTGTGAACAACTTGATGTCTGCCTGTCTGTCAACAGGGCCAGAGTTCAGGGGCATCTGATGCATAGCACAGGAATGTCAGCCATCAATCTCTGGTCCACCTAACTCTACAGCATTAGAGTTGTCATGGTTGCTCATGTGATCTTCCTCATATGATCTCCATCCACAGAGATGTCAGAAAAATCCTCCCCTGAGAGTGCAAGTTCTTTACAAATGAAAGATTATACAACAGAAGAAACATGGGAGATTTATATGGGCAAGCTGTTGAAAGGATAAAGTGACAGAAGAAGTTTATTGATTAATTAAAGAAGGAATCCGCTTCAGCTGATAGGTTAGAACATAGGTAGGTGGAGTAAACAAAATAGAATGCCGGGAGGAAGAGGGAGTGAGCTCAGAGAAGTCATGCTCCCCTCTCCCCGACAGATGCCATAGCTCTGCTCTCTGAGGCAGATGTCGATGCAGCCAGCCACCATGTCAGACATGCTGAATTTTTCCTGGTAAGTGCACCTCGTTATACTACACTGATTATTAGAAATGGGTTAAAATGCTGAATCTAATGGGCCAGCAGTGTTTAAAAGAATACAGTTTTTGTGTATTTATTTCAGGCATAACCTTCATGCGTCCGTGGTGCTGGGGACACAGCCTCGCTGCTCAAATTACTACAGAATGGCTTTCAGACTTGTGGACAACTGAATCCACAAAAAGGCTGAGAAAGCTTGGGAAAGAGTAAAGCATGTTTTCTTGTTAGCAGCGATTTCTCGGTCTGCTCTGCTTGCTAGAAGAAAGCAAGGGCTCTCATCTAAAAGAGGCTTGCTGACTCAGCTTCAGCTGCAAAACCCTGCAGCCCTTAAGAGGTCCTGCCACCCAACATTTAAATGGTGTTGATAAAAGCCAACTGAATGCTTGTATGTTTTCAGCAGTAGCAGGAAAAAAAACTGTGTTGTTTTAAAATGCCGGCTTTCTGGGCCATCCTGCCTGGGCAAACTCTGACTGTTTGAGGAAGGAGGGCCAGCTACAGAAAGAGGGCTTGAGTGTTGTCTGTTGCAGCCTCTTTGATGGCAAGGACCTTGAAACACTGTAGACTTGTGGCACTGAATGCGGCTCTGTTCGGTACCTCAGCCACAAGGTTGGAATTGCAGAAAGCTAAGGAATGGGCTACATCTGGCCAGCAAAGCCACGGCTTTAGTCCTACTGAGATTGCTTGGTAAATGAAAGACTCATGTGGTCAGAAAAACAGAGAGAGAAATAGAGTAAAGAGAGATTCAAAGACAAAGGAAATTTTTAACTGATTTACAGTGTGTTAAAAATATGTGCAGGCTAAAATTTGAAGTTCTTAAAGTTAAAAAAAGGAAGAGAGTTGTTGGGTGTGGTAGTACACACCTGTAAACCCAACACATGGGAGGCAGAGGGAGATTGACCTCTGTAACTTCAAGGTGAGGTAGCACATGCCTTTAATCCCAGTGCCTTGAAGGCAGAGACAAACAGATCTTTGTGAGTTCAATGTGTAGTAGCATACACCTTTAATCCCAATGCCTGAAAGGCAGAGAGAGGCAGATCTCTGAGACTTCAAGGACAGACAGGTATACAGAGTTATTCCAGGTCAAAGATACAGAGAACCTGTCTCAAAAGGCAAAAAATAAAAAGGAAAAATAAACAAAATAGAGGTTAAATTGAAGCGCACAAAGATGGAAAATTCACAGCGAATTTTGATATTGTATGCTATTATGCTCTTTTTGAATCATTTGAATTTTGAGGCAGTAGCAATAGCTGCTAAAAGATGTTTCTTTATAAAAGCTGCTGAAATAATCCAACATAGATATTTTGAAAATGCCTTGACTTTGAAATTTGGATCTAAGAACATGATGCTTTGGAAAGGAGTTTCTATTTTGTTTTCACAGAGGGTGATAATCTGTGGATGCCTCTATCCTAATATGGTAGGATGGACCACGCCCTACTTAAAGGTTGCTGTGAACACCTTTAAAAAATTGCTTCGCTCAACTGCCAACTGAGATAAATCAATAATGATGCCACCATTCAGCAGGAAGCATTTTGGAGAGAAAAAACTGCACCCACGTTCCCAAATATGGCTTATAAACGTTCTTTTACATTGAAAGTGGGATGTGATATAGATATGAATAATTGCATTAGTATAGATTTTGCTTTACTGATAGAGATTTTAGGTCAATTTTTTTATATGTACATGCATTTTTGATCTTCATTAAGGTATTGTGATTTTGTAGTTCATTTAAAAATATAATGTATATAGGTTATTAATGGATAATCATTAATAATAGTCAAGTTTGTAGTCATGTTAGTTAGATTTTATAGCTACATAGATATATATATTTCAGTCAGATAGGCATTATTCATATCTCTCTAGACTACAAAATAGGCTATTTAATGTTTTAGTACCTTAGGGTTTTTCATGACAGTGAGACACTCTACTCTTGGCAGCACATATCTACTTCAGGAAGAAGATGGGCATCAAAGAGGATCCTTATGGAGTTTGATAGCCATTTGGGGAAGAAACTGCTCTTGCCTGGATTGTTGCATAAACTGTACACAGAAAACACTCAGAGAGAGGACTACTGAACTTGCCTAAAGGCGAGATGATCTTTTCGTGTTCCTAATTCAGGAAAGGGTCAGCAAAACATTCTTCAAGACAAGCAGATAGTGACTGCCTTTGAAATTTCCTGCTTCATGGAAATGTCTGCTGGAAACTATGGGCCTGTAGGCTGAGGATGGAAACACCAACGGTACAGAGGAACTTTGGGTGACTGTCCAGGCAGCAAGATGTCTCTGTCATTTCTAGAGTTTGAAAATGGCTTACTTTTTGTTTGCTTAGGTAATACTGTATTATCCTGGAGTCTCTGATGGAGTTGAAGAATAGATAGACAGTTATAGATTTCCATTGTTATGATAAAAGATAAAATAGATATAAATATTGTAACTGTAATTCTTGCTTGATAACTGTTTTGTTATATGTAATTTTGCTATGTTAAAATTAAAGATTCCGTTCTTGTTTAAACAGAAATAGGAGTAATGGTGGAGTATAGGTCATTGGTTAATTAAATAAAGAAACTGTTTGGCCTGAAAGGTTAGAACATAGGTGGGTGGAATAAACATAAGAGAATGCTGGGAGGAATAGGAATTGAGCTTAGAGATGCCATGCACCTCTCCCATGGGCAGAAATGGTAGCTCTGCACTCTGAGGCAGATGGCGATACAGCCAGCCACCAGGTCAGACATGCTAAATCTTTCCTTCTAAGCGCACCTCGTGCTGCAACATACATTATTAGACATGGGTTAAGAGGCTGAAAATAATGGGGCAGGCAGTGTTTAAATGAATAGTTTTGTGTTGTTGTTTCGGAGCATAACCTTACAAGGCGGCCCCATGGGGATGCAGCCCTGCTGCTCAAATTTCTACAATCAAGGGGGAAATGGAAGAAGGGAAGAAAGAAGAGAGAGAGACAAGGAAGAATGGATGAATTCAATCATTCATTGGAAAAATGAGTGAACCAATGAATGAGGAGACCTAGTAGGAAAAAATGTGCTGCATTCCCTCAGAGAGTCAGGTCAAATTAAGGATTGGCAAGGTTTTCCACTAAGGAGGAGGCTTATTCCATTTTACCTTCTTTGTGCTCCAGGCCCACCCACAAGAGTGATGATGAGGACAGGGAGAAGAAGAGGAGAGGGTGTACCAGAATTCCCTGGTACAATTTCTCACCCAAATTGTAGCCAAATCACCTGACCTGGGACAGCTGATCTACATGCTGGACCCTAACTCCCAGTTTGACAACTCTAACATTTTAACCAAGTTTGTGAAGATGAAGGAACCAAAAATAGCCCAGTTACAGGATGGCAGGTTCCTTACAGGATGGGAGTCAGACATCAGTACCATACTGGTATTTGGCGGTTTGATGGGTGTGTGGGGTCTTTGCCAGACTCCACCTAGCATCATGGATTCCCTACTTTACTGATATTATGGAGTTCGGTGCATTCATCATATGTGTGCATGTCACACACTAGTGGGCATCATATGTACATGTTTATCCTGTGTGTGGGTGAGTGTGTTCATGAGTTTTATAGCCCATGTGAAGGGGTTAAATCAGCTCCCTTTAGAGGGTGGGGTTTGCCTCAGGCGAATCCCTGCCAATAAAGGGTGCGCGGAGAGGCGGCTCGCCCCTTTTTTGTTCCTCGCTACCTGTGCTACGCTGGAACTTTGGTTCAGTAAGTTTAACAATAAACTGGTAAATATTCTTTGATATCTGCATTGCCTTTATTTTGTGCGGGAACATCTGGCGCCTGCCCCGTGGGGCTTTGCCGAGAACCGGCCCCGAATCGGAATCTCTTGCACCCCCGGTCGCTGCGGCGTTCTCTCTGGGTGCGCGCGGAAGAAGTTGAGATTCTGAGCAGTCTCTCTGGGCGCGCGCTGAAACAGCTGAGATTCTGAGCGACTCGATTTTCCCTGCTTCTTGTTAGAGTATCAAGCAGTGAGTTTGATATCGCAGAGCCTTTTTAACAGCGCCTAAGCCTCTGTTCCGAGCCGCCCCGGCCAGATTTCCCGTGCCCACCCGCCGGCGCGCGCGCTGCCTGTGTCTGCTGCTCCCCCTCCCACCGCCGCCAGCGCTCAGGTCACGTGACAGCGGCCTGAGAGCCCCGGCAAAAAATACTTATCAGCCTGGTGTCTGTTTCAATTTTGTTTTTGAGTCGTTTTATTTCAGATTTAGGACACGTGTATTCAACTGGACTCTTTCGCCACCACTGGCAGGAACCAGTTATTACAGGTAAGAGAACTTTTTCTTTTCTAAATAATGTCTGAGAACGTGACCGCAGCCTATTTCAATAGTTCTTTTGAGTGCACCATTTGGGAGATCTTACAAGAGGTGTCTACCACACCACATATATGGATATTCCTGGGATTCTTAATTTTCCTTAGCACTATTTGGTTTGATAATAGGAAAATGATCAAATCTCTTAAGGCAGAGGTTGAACGTTTGAAAACTATTGAGAGCGACAACAATCTTCTCAAGAATCAGTTTGAAGTTCTCCAGGAAGAAAACAAATCTTTGTTTAACATGACTTGGTTAACTGAGCAAAATCTAGAAAAAGTACAGGTTGATGTTAAGGAGAAATTCATTACTATGGAAGAAGGAACAGCTGAATTAGATCGTAAGTTTCAGCAGTCCCTTTCTGATGTTAAGGAGAAATTCATTACTATGGAAGAATGAACAGCTGAATTAGATCGTAAGTTTCAGCAGTCCCTTTCTGATGTTAAGGAGAAATTCATTACTATGGAAGAAGGAACAGCTGAATTAGATCGTAAGTTTCAGCAGTCCCTTTCTGTAGGAACTGAAACGTTAACTGAGAGAATCAAAACTGCTGAATGTGACAATCGAATTTTGTCTAAAGCTTATGACAGATTGGCGGAAAGATTGTCAATACAAGAAGGCACGGTTTATGCCATAAAAATTATGTCCAAAGATGACAAGTTATCTCTACTGGACAAATTTCATACTCTAGAATCCTCAATGAAGGCTTTAGAACATAATTCTGGGCAGGAGATTCAGACATTACAAAAAGCAATGGTGAATAGAATTGAAAAGATTGAGGAATTTCTAAATTCTGATGAAGAAGAGCAAAGGGTAGAAAGGCAAATTTTAACTACATCTGTGGATAAATCCCTCCGGGAAAATTTTCACAAAGCTCTACCTACAGCTCTACATGCCTTTCCTGTAATAACAACAGAAAAGGTGGTTGGTTCCAGAAACCCTAGGGTCATCAAGGAAGATACATGGGAGCCTGTCCGTATGAATGATCTCAAAGAAATTAAACAGGCCATCATGTCTTTTGGGATGCACTCCCCTTTTGTTAAAGAGATGCTAAAATCTTGGGCCACAACAAGCAAAGCAACCCCCTTGGACTGGCTCCAGCTGAGCTCCGCGGTCCTTGAGAGTGGACCGCAATTAAAATGGAAATGCTTATTCAGGCAAGAGGCTAGACTTTTAGAACAGCAGGAAAAGGCGAAGGGAATTGACGTTTCCCTGGATAAAATTCTAGGTGAAGGGCTCTTTTCAGACCTTCAGGAACAAGCTAATTTGGATGAAAACATACTCTCCATGTGTAGTACAGCAGCCTTAAGGGCTTGGGACAGAGTACAAGACCCAGGACAGAGAATGGAATCATTTTTCGCAGTTAAACAGGGTCAGAGAGAACCCTTTAGTGACTTTTTACAAGGATTAACTAAGGCTGTACAAATGGGGATACCTGACCCAGAAGCAAGACATATAATAATTGAGTCTTTGGCTTACGAAAATGCTAATGTGGAATGCAAAAGTATCTTGAGGCCTTTAATGTTCAGATCAGCGTCCTTGGAAGAATAGGTCTTGCATACACTAGATGTTGACACATTTGACTATGGCACTGAAGCATGGGTAGAAGAAGCAATTTCCAATGGTAAAACGAGACACCAGAATACCAAATGTTTTAATTGTGGCAAAATGGGTCATATGAAAAGGAATTGTAAACAACGGGTTTTCAGAAATAATAATAATGCGTCTTCTAGAAATAACAGGAATAGAAGGAATCAGCCTTCAGGTTTATGTAGAAGATGTGGGAAGGGCAGACACTGGACGAATGAATGCAGGTCTACAAGAGATAGACAAGGCAACCTGATACAGATGGGAAACGTGAGAGGGGGGGCCTCTCAGGCCCCCATGGCAAACATGGTTCAGACATTCCCAGTTTCTGCAGAGAACATGCCTCGTCAGGACAATTAGAAAGCCACATGCCTACTGTTACAAGCAATAGTAATCAGAAAGATGAGTTACGTGTATTTTGGCAAACTTCTATAAATGATCAAAGACCTAAGCTGAGAGTGTGTGTAAATGGCATTTTTATTACTGGCCTACTGGACACAGGTGCTGATGTAAGTATCATTACCCCCAGAATCTTGGCATCCATATTGGCCTCTTCAGAATGTAAATGTTCAGCTCCTGGGAATTGGAACCCTATGTCGAGTAAGGCAGAGCACGAGATGGGTTGAATGTATAGGGCCTGAGGGACAAATAGGAAAATTAAGGCCTTATGTAGCCAATATTGCAATGAATTTATGGGGTCGTGACCTATTACAACAATGGAATACTCAAATTAACATTCCTGCTACTTCTAGAGCCCATATTTCTGAAAGGAATATTAAAAGTTATTACAAAAGGACAAAACCGGCCATTAGGGCTGTGCAGGAACAAGCAATTGATGTCCCTTCAGAAATACCAACAGCCTTGCCTCTAAAATGGTTGACTGAGAAACCAATATGGACAAAGCAATGGCCTTTAGCTGAGGAAAAGCTACAGGCTTTAGAACAGCTGGTACAAGAGCAACTAGATGCTGGACATATAGAAGAATCTACCAGCCCTTGGAATTCTCCTGTATTTGTGGTTAAGAAAAAATCAGGTAAATGGAGAATGGTGACAGATCTCAGGGCCATCAACAAGGTTATTCAACCTATGGGCCCTCTGCAATCTGGAATTCCGTTGCCCTCTTTATTACCAAAAGGATGGCCTCTCATAGTTATTGATTTAAAGGATTGTTTTTTCACTATACCTTTGCAAAAAGAAGATAGAGAAAAATTTGCCTTCACAGTGCCTACTTATAACAATTCTCAACCTTCGAGGAGGTACCACTGGACCGTCCTCCCCCAGGGTATGTTAAATAGCCCCTCCCTGTGCCAATATTTTGTGAACCAATCATTGCAAATAATACGCAAGAAATTTCCCAAATCTATTGTATACCATTACATGGACGACATATTGATATCTGATTCAAACATAGATACCTTGAACAGACTGTTTGAAGAAATACAGATATTGTTACCTAAATGGGGATTGCAAATTGCTCCTGAAAAGATTCAGAAGGGAGATTCTGTTAATTATTTAGGTTATAGAATAGGTTTGCAAAAAATTAAGACACAGAAGGCACAAATTTGGAGAGATCGCTTACAGACTCTTAATGACTTTCAAAGACTGTTAGGAGACATTTCCAGTTTACGACCAACTATTGGGATAACACCTGATCTAATAATTCATTTGAACAAGACCTTGGATGGTGATAAAGATTTAAACAGTCCCAGAGAATTAACAGCTGAAGCAGAAAAGGAACTGACAAAATAAAGGCAATGCAGATATCAAAGAATATTTACCAGTTTATTGTTAAACTTACTGAACCAAAGTTCCAGCGTAGCACAGGTAGCGAGGAACAAAAAAGGGGCGAGCCGCCTCTCCGCGCACCCTTTATTGGCAGGGATTCGCCTGAGGCAAACCCCGCCCTCTAAAGGGAGCTGATTTAACCCCTTCATCTCCCCCTTTTGTCTAAATAAGACACAACTAAACCAAATATAACTATAACAATAATAACAAATGATAAATATAACAAACAATATTGAGAGCAAAAGTTTTGCTAAAGAGTAACTACAATTAAATAATCTTCAACTCCATCAAAGATCTGAGAAGGGAGTAAATATTACTTAACAAAAAAGAGATATCCAAAATGTGCAACAAATGACAGAGACAACTGACTGCCTGGGCAATCACCCAAAATCTCGTTTGCAATGTTGAGTCAACCAACTTTGGCTAAGGCCTAACATAACTGACATACCATTCTCAAATGCAAGGAACTTTCTTAGGATTATCCTACCCTGTCTTGGCAAGATAAGACAATCCTGTTTATATCTTAGTCAGTAGTTGAGGTATGGGTTTTTCTTAACCCAAAGGCCAGTTCTGCCAGGAAGACAAGCTCCCAGTGGAGTGTCTTTGGTGCTCAACGTTCTCTCGGGAGTAGAGTGGTGTTGCCAGGAGTAAATTGTGTCTCGATGGCACAGAATTCTAGGTTAGATAAAGGCCATTTTCTACAGCTCTTCAAAGAGGCTGAAGATTATACTATCTATACTGAAAATAATCTCTATGTATCTAAAAGACCTGATTAACCTAAAAATAATATGACAAACATGTAATTCTCAATACCTATCTAATTTGAAAACTAAGGGAATAAACAATTGTGCAATGTATGAAGACAATGATCTTCACCTGTAAACAATGTCATTACTTATCAAATGTAAACAATGTTATTACATAAATAGTACCAGAGGTAGAAATGTACATTGTGATATGATAGATGTATCCATACAATATAAGCATACTCTTATACCAAAATAGAGGTAGGAACACTCACATTCAATATTCAATATATCAATATACAAGAAACAGTACCAACATAATTTTCTAAAAACAGTAAGTCACAAATACCAATCATCCCATCAACCCAGTTAATCCCCCCCCCCTTTTTTTTATCCCTAATTACATACAATATCTCCCCATCCCCTCACTCCTAAACCAACCACTAAAAGATGTCCCTAACCCTGTGGGCAAACTCTGTTGGGAGAGGGGACGTCGTCCTCTTAGATTGCTTCTAGCTGACATGGGGGCGACGTTCTTCTTAGGGGCCCCTGTGAAAGCAAACGATGGTAAAATTCCCAAATTAACCTTTGACTTAAGAAAATTATAACTAGTCTCTGTGTGTTTTGAGAAGGTCCGGCCAGAGCGTTGTCAAAAATGTGCATCATATGAAATTGTCTCTTGCAGTTGGTACCAAAAAACAGGTCTAAAATTAGTGCTTAAAAAAAAAAAATTCATGACGTCATAAAAACCAGATTGAGTTGATGTTGTGGGGCCCCATCTTCATCCTGGAAACTTCAAAAATTACTGTAGGAAAATATGTTGCTTGTTATGGGAAATTTAAACATTAACAACAAGGACTTATACTGACATATAAAGAAAGACACAGATGTGAGGGAAGGCAAAGAAAGTTTATCAAGTATAAAATTATTCTTATTCTGTCCCATTTCATGGCTCCTGACCTGAGACAGAAACTTTGAAATACCTCTTATCAACAGGCTTGGAATTGAAGAAGGACTGAGCCATAGTCCAACTCCAAAACCAGCTCTACACATTTATAAAGAAATGTTCAATAAAACATATAAATATATATATATATATATATAATCAATACTTACGATATGTATAGAATTTTATTGTTGATGTTTAATGGGTCGTAACTATTTTCCATCCATCAGTAATTAAATATTCAGGGTCCCTCAAATTCTTTGGAGATGAATATTTTCCTGTGGAGATAAGAAAAGAACCCTGCCCCCATCCTATTAGTAATCCTTACCATCTGTACGTCGGTCATCCTTGTGAATGAATTGTTATTTATCTTTTCAAAGTGACTTCCCTTCCTCAAACCGAACCTTTATTAATTTTGACGGTATCCATAATTTTTCCTCACCTGTGGAGATAAGAGCAAAACCCCTTCCCCAACGCAGCACATCTCCTGGCTTCCATTGTGAGGTCAGTACATCCTTGAAATAAACTGGTTGATTTAGTTCAGCAGACTTTTCCATTATCCAATGTCTTTCTGCAGCCGTCGTTCCCTTCTCGTTAGCGTTGAGAAAATTCAAAGGTTAACAAAGCATTATGTAACCTATTTCTAGGGGTGTTTTCCACTCCTTTCTGTTTGTTCAACATATCCTTTATAGTTCGATTTGATCTTTCTATGACTGCTTGACCTGTAGGATTGTATGGTATACCTGTAACATGCTTGATATTGTAATGATCAAAAAACCGTTTCATCTTCCTAGAGACATAAGCAGGACCATTATCTGTCTTTATTTGTGTAGGTATACCCATGATAGCCATGACTTCTAATAAATGAGTGATTACTGAATCAGCTTTTTCTGAACTTAAAGCAGTTGCCCACTGAAAGCCTGAATAAGTGTCGATGGTGTGATGAACATACTTCAATTTGCCAAATTCTGCAAAGTGGAACACATCCATCTGCCAGATTTCATTTCTATGAGTGCCCTTTGGATTAACTCCTGCTGGCAGTGGCGTTTGGTTATAGAAAGAGCAGGTAGGGCATTTCTTCACAATCTCCTTAGCTTGTTGCCATGTAATAGAAAACTCTTTCTTCAAAACTTTGCTATTAACATGATGTTTTTTATGAAATTCAGAGGCTTGAAGCACACTACCAATCAATAATTGATCAATTTCTGCATTACCTTGTGCTAGAGGACCTGGCAGACCCGTATGGGATCGGATGTGTGTTATGTACATAGGGCAAAGCCGGTTCCTTACAGGATGGGAGTCAGACATCAGTACCATACTGGTATTTGGCGGTTTGATGGGTGTGTGGGGTCTTTGCCAGACTCCACCTAGCATCATGGATTCCCTACTTTACTGATATTATGGAGTTGGGTGCATTCATCATATGTGTGCATGTCACACACTAGTGGGCATCATATGTACATGTTTATCCTGTGTGTGGGTGAGTGTGTTCATGAGTTTTATAGCCCAAGTACTACAGAACATGATCAATGAAAGGGAACACTGTTTTCCAGATATGGCAGGGCAATTATTTAAATGAACTGACAAGGGTTGGATGGCATGGATAAGACCTATGAGAGTTCAAGGCATACCGAATCCAGGCATGACAAAGTAGGTGGCAGACAGAATTCTGGCAAAACTAAGTAGGTAGCTTGATGTCCAACTTACTGGAGAAGAGCAACTGAGCGGAGACACTTTTCACTAAGAAACATGCTCTAGTGGAGATCAAACATCCTTTGACTTACAGCCAGTACGAATTAACCCTTTCATCAAATGAAACCTAATTTTCTCTGATTTTGAGTATACATTTGTGTCCCTTCCTGATTAATCTACTCTTTATCCTCTTAAGTCCCAATACCTCACGCTGATATCGGTCACATCTTTCCATTTGACATGGTTTTCCCTCAAGCTTCATACCGCCCCGAGATCATACAACTTTTTGTCCACTCTCCACTGCTTCCTTGACAGCCATCTTGTCCTTTACCACACCACGCATCCCCAGTCCTTTACTCTCCAAGGGGAAAAGACCATAAATCCTGCTTTGTTTTGAGGTATGTATTTCTGTAATGCCCCATCCACCAAACACAATCCATCATTGACCAAATAACACAACATGTTAACAAATTTTTATTCTTTGAGAAAGAATAATCCATTGGAAAAGATACCAGGATTCATAGAAGACCTGAGGTATCTCTGAAAAAACACATTCCCAAAGAGAGCATTAAGTCTGCCCCTCAAAATTTGAGAATTTCACTTTAACAGATCTTCACCAAGACATAGACATAGATATGGAAGTCATTATCAAACTTGATGAAATACACAGAAGGTTTGTTGGGAACTTGGCAAATAATTTTACCTATCTCTTGGGTTCCATCTTTTTTGTTGTACTGCACTCTTTTGCCCTGCAAGGAATCCCTGCCTAATTCCAAAGTCACCTCTACTGGAGGACATTCAGGCGTGATGTGGAGGTTGTCTTCAATGGAATCATCATGATGGTGGTAAAGGTACAGGACCGGATCATTCTCGTTGACAATGTAGAAACAGGTCGTTATGGTATGCACCTCATCTGGGTCCACGCCACTCCACTCTTCCTTAGAGCCTGGCATGATGTGGAGGTTGCCTTCCAGGTAGTCATCCAGGAGGTGGTAAATGTACAAGACGGGATCTTTCTTGTAGGTAATATAAAACCAGGTCTTCATGATTGGCACCTCTTCTAGGACCATCCCGTTCCAGTCATTCTTAGAGCCATTTGTGCCCATGAATGTATGATTCACTGCTCTGCCAACTATGGTGTTTGAGAGATGAGTGTCTGTCACCTGAGGAAATGGCACATTATTAGGCAGGATCTTCAGGTTTAAAATCCTTTCATCACTATTAAGCTCCAAGCCATAGACACAATCAATCCCATCATATTTCAACAAATAGAGAGAGGGATATGTTGGCAGTTGATCTAGAATGATGGCTTTCCAATGGTGACTGGTTCATTGGCTTCCTTCCAGCCATGAGAAATTCTGCGGCCAACAATATTCTCCAGGGCCTCAAAAGGCTTACTAAGTTTTTGCTTCTGGAGCGATGGCCCATTCTTCTTCTGGAGATGTGGCTTGCCACTCATACTAAGAGGCATCTTCATCATGGCGGGAGACTTTCTGAGATAGGCCACAGCACTCCTGTTCCACTGTCTCTTGGCTCTGTTTCTGTGCTTGGGCTTCATAGCTGCCAATCTCTGTATAGGAAGAACTCTTCAGTTTAAATCAGACACAAAGTGGTTTCCTCCATCATGAGTGCCTGCAAGGATAAGAAGGTGAGGATGTGAGGTCAAGGCTCTTTTTAGGAATAACTTTGGAGCAGGTGAAAAAGGCAGGGCTGAATAGATTTGCATACCTAAATGGAATATGTTCTTAAGAAATTAATAGGAAAATTATCAAACTCTTGTCTACAGCTCAGTATGTGTGTATCAGAGACATATTCCTGCTGCAAAATGCAATTGACCTCCACTGAGAAACCTACTTCCTGACTTACTATATCAATGAGAGAGGAAGCTATGCCTATACCTAAAGTGAGAAAGAAATATCTGAACAGATGGCAAAGAATTCAAAGAACAGCCACTCCTCTCCTTACCACTCAAGCTACTGGTTAGTTGGCTGATCTATAACCACCTGCCCAAGGTCATGGCACTCCAGTCCACTGGCTCTCTCTATTGTGTCTCCTGATCCAGATCCAGGTTGATTACATAAAGATATTCTGTATCTTCATTAGAGAAGTGAGTACTGTGAGTCAAACTGCCAAAAGAAAGAAACATTAATCTGTGCAACAGCACCTATTAGAAATAATTATCTTTTAAAACACATATGGACAAAGAGGATCTTTGCCATTTAAGTGGACTGAGGAATTGGACATTTTTAGCAAAGATAGACTGGGGAGAAGACCTGACATTAACCGTCCCCCAGCTATCAAATATAGGAGCTGTTAACGACATAAATTTTGGACCCAGAGCAGATTTGAAAGAAACCTTTCTTTGACTACAGAGGTCCTAGTTGCTTCCTAAACATATTTACCAAAAGAAAATATCTTGGCTCTCTAGATTCCAACTTCTGGAAATTCGGTTGAACAGTTGTGGAGCCCAAGAGCTGAACTGACCTCCTCAGCCACCGTGAAGATAGTAAGCCCACCTTCACAGAAGACCAGTGCTTCATGTGGAACAGAGTTGCCACCCCCAACCAAAGCTTTGTGACATCATCAAGGCTCTACTTATGTCATAAAATTCCTCCTAGCCAGGTTTCTTCCCTACTAACCCCCAGAAATATCCAGCATACAGGTCCTAAAATGCTGCTCATACAGCCCCATGAAGACCCAAAATAAAAACCCCAATCGTCTTCCCAATTACTTGAGTCATATTTTCCAAGTAACTCAACCCCTTTATGTGTTTTTTTTTTCCTGTAAAATAATTTTTGTTCTGAGTCAACAACTCACATGAATGTTTTTTTTCCCTAGCTCCAATGTCCTCATTGGTTATTTTCTATTGATTTTTCCATTACTTCATAATAATAATAATTATCAAACTTTCCACTTCTCTTCCTCCTCCCACATTCTTCTTGCTCCGCAAATAAACCTCTCCACTCAAACACCAGTCCAAATAGAGGGCAGGGTACTTTAGCTGTGGGAAGTCCAAGCCCACCCTTCATCCATCCAGATTTAGCAAGGTATGCATCCACAAAAAATATGATCACAAAAAGCCAGTGTATGATATGCAGACAATTGCAAGTGCCATTATCTTTGGCTTCTCCGTCTGCCCCAATTGTCAGCCACATTCACAGCTTCCAGTTTGATCCCATGTTCTTTCATTCCCAGGTCACTGGATTAGTTGAAATCCCCTTAGTTCAGGCACAGTGTCTCATAGTGTGGACCAAGCCCTTATATTCCTGACATCCTTGCTCTTTTTCTCCATCCATCTGCTCTTCCACTGGAGCTTGGAAGCTCCATCTAGTTTTCTGATTTTGACCCTGACTTGATCTCCATCATTTGCCAAACAAAAGTTCCATGGTGGTTTTCAAGATAGTCATCAGTCTGACTATGGGACAAGGCACACATAGTTCCTAGGGACATTTCACAGTGCGATCAATTTCTCCTCCCTGCTTAAGTACCTAGAGAGGGTCACCCTATGGCCTTCTGAGAAACACTCGAGAGATATCGATCTTGACATCCCCAGAATGGGCCCATAAATTGAGATATCATCAGTGTATGTGCATTAACTTGTGTGTGTTTGTGTGTGTGTATTTAAAACACAATAACAAATGGATTGTAGTATTGAAGTTTCTTCTCATCTTGAGAAGAATATTTGCTACAGAAACACTCTCACAGTAATAGTGAGAGTGTAAACTATCTAAGAAAGGAGAAATAACTGGAGGAATCCCCCAGGAGTTAGGCTCAGTGTCCCAGGAATTACGCCCAAGGAAAGTCAATGAACTCAGTGATGGAAGATAAAACCCAGCCTAAATAAAACCCTAAATCATTTAGGTGGAACATGAGATACTCTTACAACAGTTACAAGAGGTCTAAAATGCCTGGACTGGAACATAAGGGGAACACAATGACGTGGAGCTGAGAGTGCATGGCAAAACTGATTGGATCTGGCAAAAATTATGTAAGCATACCAAGGAAACCACCAGTGGGACAAAACCCTAAGAAATCTGTATGACAACATATCATGTTGAACATAATGAGATTTATAGACAAAGGAAAGATCTTAATTATGTCACTGTCATACAGGTGATGATGAACCAGTTCCATTGTAGAGTGACTCCCTGCTGTGTTTAAGATAACATGTCAATTCTGTCTAGTCAGTTACAAGGAAATTTGCATTAATTGCACAGATTAACTATCAGCATCATTTACTGCACACTCAAAGGCAAGGCAAAGAAATCATAGACATGTTGTTGAATGCTGATGATGTTATTGGGATTTTTGATGGGTTTTTTTCTTAAAGGGAAATCATCGGTGACTCTCATGCATGAAGCAGATCCTTTCTCTGTGATGTTTCCTGAATAGCCACTGAGATACCAGCCCATTGAGTTGTGGTCTCTCTTTCTTTTATAAAGCAACTTCTACCTTCAGCTTGATCTCTTGCTTGAGCTTCCCTTCCGGCTACTAGGCTCCTTTTCTGATCCTGCAGAGGGCTTTTGTCAGGGATTGTGATCTCTAAGTTTTTCCCCTTTCAAGAACTAATCATTCTATTAATCACAATTCTAAACTGCTGTGGGAGTTTGTTTGTGACTTATGCCTTCACATGTGATACAAGCGACCTGTGTGTATAGGGTCTTCTCTCTGTTCATGTGGGGAAGGCATGGCAGCAGGAGTAGATGGCTGCTCATTCTCTGTAAGGAAATCAGTAAACAGTGGGGACCAAGTACAAGGATGTCCTGAAATATTAAGTCTTGTCCTTTCAAGGCCCCAAAGCCTCCAGCTAGGTTCAGGGTCACGACAATCTCCAAAACCCACCGAAAATGAAGTATTCAGAACCAGAAGCCTGTGTGTGCCATATCACATAAATTCATCGTGAGTACACCAATCTGTTTTTTTTTTTAATTCTAAATTATTTTGTCCCATCAGAACGATCTATATTACCAATTAACCAAATTTGCTGCATCTTTGGTGACCGAGAATTGCTTTAAATTGTTGCTTGGACTGTCTTACAAACCTTCCTGTGCTGTTATGAGACCTTAAGGGGACAGCACTTATTTCAGAAATCAAAGGCAGTTGGGTTCAATCCTATGGTTAGCTGTTAGCTAGACACTGGAAGGATGGATTTGACTAAGAAAGGGAGACAGCATACATGGAGGCAGGTAACCTTTCCTTTGCAAAATGACCCATTTTGAGGCCTTACTTCAGGCTCTTCTCTTCTCCTAATCTTGGTTTTTTTATTAGTTTAGGAGAAGAATTAAAACTCCATTTACAGTATCTGTGAACCCGTATGAGTTAAGTATGTGTGACGAACTTGATGTCTGCCTGTCTGTCAACAGGGCCAGAGTTCAGGGATATCTGATGCATAGCACAGGAATGTCAGCCATCAATCTCTGGTCCACTTAACTCTCCAGCATTAGAGTTGTCATGGTTGCTCATCTGATCTTCCTCATATGATCTCCATCCACAGAGATGTCAGAAAAATCCTCCCCTGAGAGTGCAAGTTCTTTACAAATGAAAGATTATACAACAGAAGACACATGGGAGATTTATATGGGCAAGCTGTTGAAAGGATAAAGTGACAGAAGAAGTTTATTGATTAATTATGAAAGAATCCGCTTCAGCTGATAGGTTAGAACATAGGTAGGTGGAGTAAACAAAATAGAATGCCGGGAGGAAGAGGTAGTGAGCTCAGAGAAGCCATGCTCCCCTCTCCCCTGCAGATGCCATAGCTCTGCTCTCTGATGCAGATGTCGATGCAGCCAGCCACCATGTCAGACATGCTGAATTTTTCCTGGTAAGTGCAACTCGTTATACTACACTGATTATTAGAAATGGGTTGAAATGCTGAATCTAATGGGCCAGCAGTGTTTAAAAGAATACAGTTTTTGTGTATTTATTTCAGGCATAACCTTCATGCGGCCGTGGTGCTGGGGACACAGCCTCGCTGCTCAAATAACTACAGAATGGCTTGCAGCCTTGTGGACAACTGAATCCACTGAAAGCCTGAGAAAGCTTGTGAAAGAGTAAAGCATGTTTTCTTGGTAGCAGCGATTTCTCGGTCTGCTCTGCTTGCTAGAAGAAAGCAAGGGCTCTCATCTAAAAGAGGCTTGCTGACTCAGCTTCAGCTGCAAAACCCTGCAGCCCTTAAGAGGTCCTGCCACAAAACATTTAAATGGTGTTGATAAAAGCCAACTGAATGCTTGTATGTTTTCAGCAGCAGCAGGGAAAAAAATGTGTTGTTTTAAAATGCCGGCTGTCTGGGCCATCCTGCCTGGGCAAACTCTGACTGTTTGAGAAAGGAGGGCCAGCTACAGAAAGAGGGCTTGAGTGTTGTCTGTTGCAGCCTCTTTGATAGCAAGGACCTTGAAACACTGTAGACTTGTGGCACTGAATGCGGCTCTGTTCGGTACCTCAGCCACAAGGTTGGAATGGCAGAAAGCTAAGGAATGGGCTACATCTGGCCAGCAAAGCCATGGCATTAGTCCTACTGAGATTGCTTGGTAAATGAAAGACACATGTGGTCAGAAAAACAGAGAGAGAAATAGAGTAAAGAGAGATTCAAAGACAAAGAAAATTTTTAAATGATTTACAGTGTGTTAAAAATATGTGCAGGCTAAAATTTGAAGTTCTTAAAGTTAAAAAAAGGAAGAGAGTTGTTGGGTGTGATAGTACACACCTGTAAACCCAACACATGGGAGCCAGAGGGAGATTGACCTCTGTACCTTCAGGGTGAGGTAGCACACGCCTTTAATCCCAGTGCCTTGAAGGCAGAGACAAACAGATCTTTGTGAGTTCAATGTGTAGTAGCATACACCTTTAATCCCAATGCCTGAAAGGCAGAGAGAGGCAGATCTCTGAGACTTCAAGGACAGACAGGTATAGAGAATTATTCCAGGTCAAAGATACAGAGAACCTGTCTCAAAAGGCAAAAAATAAAAAGGAAAAATAAACAAAATAGAGGTTAAATTGAAGCGCACAAAGATGGAAAATTCACAGCGAATTTTGATATTGTATGCTATTATGCTCTTTTTGAATCATTTGAATTTTGAGGCAGTAGCAATAGCTGCTAAAAGATGTTTCTTTATAAAAGCTGCTGAAATAATCCAACATAGATATTTTGAAAATGCCTTGACTTTGAAATTTGGATCTAAGGACATGATGCTTTGGAAAGGAGTTTCTATTTTGTTTTCACAGAGGGTGATAGTCTGTGGATGCCTCTATCCTAATATGGTAGGATGGACCACGCCCTACTTAAAGGTTGCTGTGAACACCTTTAAAAAATTGCTTCGCTCAACTGCCAACTGAGATAAATCAATAATGATGCCACCATTCAGCAGGAAGCATTTTGGAGAGAAAAAACTGCACCCACGTTCCCAAATATGGCTTATAAACGTTCTTTTACATTTAAAGTGGGATGTGATATAGATATGAATATTTGCATTAGTATAGATTTTGCTTTACTGATAGAGATTTTAGGTCAATTTTGTTATATGTATATACATTTTTGATCTTAATTAAGGTATTGTGATTGTGTAGTTCATTTAAAAATATAATGTATATAGGTTATTAATGGATAATCATTAATAATAGTCAAGTTTGTAGTCATGTTAGTTAGATTTTCTAGCTACATAGATATATATATTTCAGTTAGATAGGCATTATTCATATCTCTTTAGACTACAAAATAGGGTATTTAATGTTTTAGTACCTTAGGGTTTTTCATGACAGTGAGACACTCTACTCTTGGCAGCACATATCTACTTCAGGAAGAAGATGGGCATCAAAGAGGATCCTTATGGAGTTTGATAGCCATTTGGGGAAGAAACTGCTCTTGCATGGATTGTTGCATGAACTGTACACAGAAAACACTCAGAGAGAGGACTACTGAACTTGCCTAAAGGTGAGATGATCTTTTTGTGTTCCTGATTCAGGAAAGGGTCAGCAAAACATTCTTCCAGACAAGCAGATAGTGACTGCCTTTGAAATTTCCTGCTTCATGGAAATGTCTGCTGGAAACTATGGGCCTGTAGGCTGAGGATGGAAACACCAACGGTACAGAGGAACTTTGGGTGACTGTCCAGGCATCGAGATGTCTCTGTCATTTCTAGAGTTTGAAAATGGCTTACTTTTTGTTTGCTTTGGTAATACTGTATTATTCTGGAGTCTCTGATGGAGTTGAAGAATAGATAGATAGTTATAGTTTTCCATTGTTATAATAAAAGATAAAATAGATATAAATATTGTAACTGTAATTCTTGCTTGATAACTGTTTTGTTATATGTAATTTTGCTATGTTAAAGATAAAGATTCCGTTCTTGTTTAAACAGAAATAGGAGTAATGATGGAGTATAGGTCATTGGTTAATTAAATAAAGAAACTGTTTGGCCTGAAAGGTTAGAACATAGGTGGGTGGAATAAACATAAGAGAATGCTGGGAGGAATGGGAATTGAGCTTAGAGATGCCATGCACCTCTGCCATGGGCAGAAATGGTAGCTCTGCACTCTGAGGCAGATGGAGATACAGCCAGCCACCAGGTCAGACATGCTAAATCTTTCCTTCTAAGCGCACCTCGTGCTGCAACATACATTATTAGACATGGGTTAAGAGGCTGAAAATAATGGGGCAGGCAGTGTTGAAATGAATAGTTTTGTGTTGTTATTTCGGAGCATGACCTTACACGGCGGCCACATGGGGATGTAGCCCTGCTGCTAAAATTTCTACAATCAAGGGGGAAATGGAAGAAGGGAAGAAAGAAGAGAGAGAGACAAGGAAGAATGGATGAATTCAATCATTCCTTGGAAAAATGAGTGAACCAATGTATGAGGAGACCTAGTAGGAAAAAATGTGCTGCATTCCCTCAGAGAGTCAGGTCAAATTAAGGATTGACAAGGTTTTCCACTAAGGAGGGGGCTTATTCCATTTTACCTTCTTTCTGCTCCAGGCCCACCCACAAGAGTGTTTATGAGGACAGGGAGAAGAAGAGGAGAGGGTGTACCAGAATTCCCTGGTACAATTTCTCACCCAAATTGTAGCCAAATCACCTGACCTGGGACAGCTGATCTACATGCTGGACCCTAACTCCCAGTTTGACAACTGTAACATTTTAACCAAGTTTGTGAAGATGAAGGAACCAAAAATAGCCCAGTTACAGGATGGCAGGTTCCTTACAGGATGGGAGTCAGACATCAGTACCATACTGGTGTTTAGCGGTTTGATGGGTGTGTGGGGTCTTTGCCAGACTCCACCTAGCATCATGGATTCCCTACTTTACTGATATTATGGAGTTCGGTGCATTCATCATATGTGTGCATGTCACACACTAGTGGGAATCATATGTACATGTTTATCCTGTGTGTGGGTGAGTGTGTTCATGAGTTTTATAGCCCAAGTACTACAGAACATGATCAATGAAAGGGAACACTGTTTTCCAGATATGGCAGGGCAATTATTTAAATGAACTGACAAGGGTTGGATGGCATGGATAAGACCTATGAGATTTCAAGGCATACCGAATCCAGGCATGACAAAGTAGGTGGCAGACAGAATTCTGGCAAAACTAAGTAGGTAGCTTGATGTCCAACTTACTGGAGAAGAGCAACTGAGCGGAGACACTTTTCACTAAGCAACATGCTCTAGTGGAGATCAAACATCCTTTGACTTACAGCCTGTACGAATTAACCATTCATCAAATGAAACCTAATTTTCTCTGATTTTGAGTATACATTTGTGTCCCTTCCTGATTAATCTACTCTTTATCCTCTTAAGTCCCAATACCTCATGCTGATATCGGTCATATCTTTCCATTTGACATGGTTTTCCCTCAAGCTTCATACCGCCCCGAGATCATACAACTTTTTGTCCCCTCTCCACTGCTTTCTTGACAGCCATCTTGTCCTTTACCACACCACGCATCCCCATTCCTTTTCTCTCCAAGGGGAAAAGACCATAAATCCTGCTATGTTTTGAGGCATGTATTTCTGTGATGCCCCATCCACCAAACACAATCCATCATTGACCAAATAACACAACATGTTAACAAATTTTTATTCTTTGAGAAAGAATAATCCATTGGAAAAGATACCAGGATTCATAGAAGACCTGAGGTATCTCTGAAAAAACACATTCCCAAAGAGAGAATTAAGTCTGCCCCTCAAAATTTGAGAATTTCACTTTAACAGATCTTCACCAAATCATAGACATAGATATGGAAGTCATTATCAAACTTGATGAAATACACAGAAGGTTTGTTGGGAACTTGGCAAATAATTTTACCTATCTCTTGGTTTCCATCTTTTTTGTAGTACTGCACTCTTTTACCCTGCAAGGAATCCCTGCCTAATTCCAAAGTCACCTCTACTGGAGGACATTCAGGCGTGATATGGAGGTTGCCTTCAATGGAATCATCATGATGGTGGTATAAGTACAGGACCGGATCATTCTCGTTGACAATGTAGAAACAGGTCGTTATGGTCTGCACCTCATCTGGGACCACGCCACTCCACTCTTCCTTAGAGCCTGGCATGATGTGGAGGTTGCCTTCCAGGTAGTCATCCAGGAGGTGGTAAATGTACAAGACCGGATCTTTCCTGTAGGTAATATAAAACCAGGTCTTCATGATTGGCACCTCTTCTAGGACCATCCCGTTCCAGTCATTCTTAGAGCCATTTGTGCCCATGAATGTATGTTTCACTGCTCTGCCAACTATGGTGTTTGAGAGATGAGTGTCTGTCACCTGAGGAAATGGCACATTATTAGGCAGGATCTTCAGGTTTAAAATCCTTTCATCACTATGAAGCTCCAAGCCATAGACACAATCAATCCCATCATATTTCAACAAATAGAGAGAGGGATATGTTGGCAGTTGATCTAGAATGATGGCTTTCCAATGGGTGACAGGTTCATTGGCTTCCTTCCAGCCATGAGAAATTCTGCGGCCAACAATATTCTCCAGGGCCTCAAAAGGCTTACTAAGTTTTTGCTTCTGGAGCGATGGCCCATTCTTCTTCTGGAGAGGTGGCATGCAACTCATACTAAGTGGCATCTTCATCATGGCGGGAGACATTCTGAGATAGGCCACAGCACTCCTGTTCCACTGTCTCTTGGCTCTGTTTCTGTGCTTGGGCTTCATAGCTGCCAATCTCTGCATAGGAAGAACTCTTCAGGTTAAATCAGCCACAAAGTGGTTTCCTCCACCATAAGTGCCTGCAAGGATAAGAAGGTGAGGATGTGAGGTCAAGGCTCTTTTTAGGAATAACTTTGGAGCAGGTGAAAAAGGCAGGGCTGAATAGATTTGGATACCTAAATGGAATATGTTCTTAAGAAATTAATAGGAAAATTATCAAACTCTTGTCTACAGCTCAGTATATGTGTATCAGAGACATATTCCTGCTGCAAAATGCAATTGACCTCTACTGAGAAACCTACTTCCTGACTTACTATATCAATGAGAGAGGAAGCTATGCCTATACCTAAAGTGAGAAAGAAATGATGTGGGAGTGTCATAACAATCTGTTGATTTCATTGGCTAAGCAATAAAGAAACTGCTAGGCCCATTGGATAGGCCCATCTTAGGTGGGTGGAGTAAACAGAACAGAACACTGGGAGGAAGAGGAAGTGAGGTCAGACTCCGCAGCTCTCCTCTCCAGAGCAGACACAAGAGAGACGCCATGCTACCTGCTCCAGGGAAGACGCACGCTATGAAGCTCCGACCCAGGATGGACCAAGGCTAGAATCTTCCCGGTAAGCGCACCTAGGGGCGCTACACAGATGATTAGAAATGGGCTAAATTAATATGTGAGAATTAGCCAGTAAGGGCTAGAGCTAAGGGCCAAAGCAATGTTTAAATGAATACAGTGTCTGTGTAATTATTTCGGGGCATAAGCTAGCCGAGCCAGGCAGCTGGGGTGTTGGGGATGCAGCCCCGCCGCCGCTCCTTATTACTACAAATGACGCCCAGACGTGTGGGTAACTGAACCCACTGAAAGCCTGAGAAAGCTTGAGAAAGTGTGAAGCATGTTTTCTTGATTATGGCAATTTCTCGGGTCTTCTCTGCTTGCCAGAGGCAAGCAAGCGCCTCATCTAAGAGAGGCTTCCTGACTCAGCTTTAGCTGCAAAGCCTGCAGCTCATTAAGAGGTCCTGCCATGAAACACTTAAACGGTGTTGACGAAAAGCTGAACACATGCTTTTCGGTTTTCAGCCGTAGCAGGACAAAAGCTGTGCCGTTTAAAAATGCCGGCTCTCTGGTCCATCCTGCCAGGGCAAACTCTGACTGTTTGAGGCAGGAGGGCCAGCTACCGAGAGAGGACTTGAGTGTTGTCTGTTGTAGCTCGCTGGCTGGCAGGGACCTTGAAATGCTATAAACATGGCTACAGCCAGTACCTCAGCCATGAGGCTGGAAAGCTAAGGAATGGGCTACATCTAGCCGGCAAACCCACGCATTTAGTCCTACCGAGATTGCTTGGTAAATTAAGGACTCATGTGATCAGAAAAAGAGAGATATACAGTAAAGAGAGATTCAAAGACAAAGAAAAATTTTAAATGATTTACAGTGTTAAAATATATGCAGACTAAAAGTTAAAATTCTTAAAGTAAACCACTGTGACTTCAAGGTGTGATAGCACACGCCTTTAATCCCAGTGCCTAAAAGGCAGAGACAAACAGATCTCTGTGAGTTCAAGGTGTAGTAGTGTACGCCTTTAATCCCAATGCCTGGGAGGCAGAGACAGGCGGATCTCCGAGAGTTCAAAGACAGCCTGGTCTACAGATATATGCTCAAAAAGCAAAGAGTTAACTTAGGACTGTCACAGCTTAGCTTCTTAAGCGCCTAGTGATTTAAAGTCGCAAATCAAAAGTGCTCCTGGATGGTAAAAAATTGCAGATTCACAATAGGACAGATTCAGACCACTAAATGAGTCACACTGTTGGATGAATGTACGTAGGCTTGGGAAAGAGAAGAAAAAGAATATAGAGAATAAAGTTAATGGTTTTAAAAAAAAGGTAAAGTCTTTAGAGTACAGATAGTTAAGAGATTAAAAGAAATAAAGAAATATAAGCCGCGTAAAGATGAAAAATTCACAGAGAGTCTGGATTCTTTGTATTATTGTGTTTTCTTTAAAATTTTTGAATGTGAAGGAGCTAAGTACAGAGAGACATTTCATTATATGGGCTGCCAATTGGAACCAGTACGGATATCATGAGGGTATGATTTCAGAATTTGGATCTAAGGATATGATACTTTGGAAAAGAGATTCTTCTTTTGTTTTCACAGAGGATGAGACTCTATGGATTTCTTCTATTCCGATTTGGTATGATGGACCACGTTCTCCTGAAGGGTTGCTGTGAACATCTTCAGAAAATTGCTTTGCTCAACTGCCAACTGAGATGAAACTAGCACACAGGTTATACCATGAAAGACCTAATTAACAATGCCCCCATTCAGCAGGAAGCAGTTTGGAGAGAAAAAACTGCGCCCATGTTCCCAAATATGGTTTATAAATGTTCTTTTACATTTAAAGGGGGATATGATATAGACATGAATAATTTGCATTAGTATAGATTTTGCTTTATTGATAGAGATTTACGGTCAATTTTGTTATATGTATAAATGTTTCTGATGTAACTTTTACTTGATAACTGTTTTGTTATATGTAATTTTGCTATGTTAAAGTTAAAGCCTTCCTTTTTTTGTTTAAACAGAAAAAGGGGAAGTGATGTGGGAGTGTCATAACAATCTGTTGATTTCATTGGCTAAGCAATAAAGAAACTGCTAGGCCCATTGGATAGGCCCACCCTTAGGTGGGTGGAGTAAACAGAACAGAACACTGGGAGGAAGAGGAAGTGAGGTCAGACTCCGCAGCTCTCCTCTCCAGAGCAGACGCAAGAGAGACGCCATGCTACCTGCTCCAGGGAAGACGCACGCTATGAAGCTCCGACCCGGGATGGACTTAGGCTAGAATCTTCCCGGTAAGCGCACCTAGGGGCGCTACACAGATGATTAGAAATGGGCTAAATTAATATGTGAGAATTAGCCAGTAAGGGCTAGAGCTAAGGACCAAAGCAATGTTTAAATGAATACAGTGTCTGTGTAATTATTTCGGGGCATAAGCTAGCCGAGCCAGGCGGCTGGGGTGTTGAGGATGCAGCCCCGCCGCTGCTCCTTATTACTACAAAGAAATATCTGAACAGATGGCAAAGAATTCAAAGAACAGCCACTCCTCTCCTTACCACTCAAGCTACTGGTTAGTTGGCTGATCTATAACCACCTGCCCAAGGTCATGGCACTCCAGTCCACTGGCTCTCTCTATTGTGTCTCCTGATCCAGATCCAAGTTGATTACATAAAGATATTCTGTATCTTCATTAGAGAAGTGAGTACTGTGAGTCAAACTGCCAAAAGAAAGAAACATTAATCTGTGCAACAGCACCTATTAGAAATAATTATCTTTTAAAACACATATGGACAAAGAGGATCTTTGCCATTTAAGTGGACTGAGGAATTGGACATTTTTAGCAAAGATAGAGTGGGGAGAATACCCGACATTAACCGTCCCCCAGCTATCAAATATAGGAGCTGTTAACGACATAAATTTTGGACCCAGAGCAGATTTGAAAGAAACCTTTCTTTGACTACAGAGGTCCTAGTTGCTTCCTAAACATATTTACCAAAAGAAAATATCTTGGCTCTCTAGATTCCAACTTCTGGAAATTCGGTTGAACAGTTGTGGAGCCCAAGAGCTGAACTGACCTCCTCAGCCACCGTGAAGATAGTAAGCCCACCTTCACAGAAGACCAGTGCTTCATGTGGAACAGAGTTGCCACCCCCAACCAAAGCTTTGTGACATCATCAAGGCTCTACTTATGTCATAAAACTCCTCCTAGCCAGGTTTCTTCCCTACTAACCCCTAGAAATATCCAGCATAGAGGTCCTAAAATGCTGCTCATATAGCCCCATGAAGACCCAAAATAAAAACCCCAATCTTCTTCCCAATTACTTGAGTCATATTTTCCAAGTAACTCAACCCCTTTATGTGTTTTTTTTTTCTGTAAAATAATTTTTGGTCTGAGTCAACAACTAACATGAATGTTTTTTTTTCCTAGCTCCAATGTCCTCATTGGTTATTTTCTATTGATTTTTCTATTACTTATTACTTCATAATAATAATAATTATCAAACTTTCCACTTCTCTTCCTCCTCCCACATTCTTCTTGCTCCTCAAATAAACCTCTCCACTCAAATACCAGTCCAAATAGAGGGCAGGGTACTTTGAGCTGTTGGAAGTCCACGCCCACCCTTCATCCATCCAGATTTAGCAAGGTATGCATCCACAAAAAATATGATCACAAAAAGCCAGTGTATGATATGCAGACAATTGCAAGTGCCATTATCTTTAGCTTCTCCGTCTGCCCCAATTGTCAGCCACATTCACAGCTTCCAGTTTGATCCCAGGTTCTTTCATTCCCAGGTCACTGGATTAGTTGAAATCCCCTTAGTTCAGGCACAATATCTCATAGTGTGGACCAAGCCCTTATATTCCTGACATCCTTGCTCTTTTTCTCCATCCATCTGCTCTTCCACTGGAGCTTGGAAGCTCCATCTAGTTTTCTGATTTTGACCCTGACTTGATCTCCATCATTTGCGAAACAAAAGTTCCATGGTGGTTTCCAAGATAGTCAGTCATCAGTCTGACTATGGGACAAGGCACACATAGTTCCTAGGGACATGTCACGGTGCAGTCAACTTCTCCTCCCTGCTTAAGTACCTAGAGAGGGTCACCCTATGGCCTTCTGAGAAACACTCGAGAGATATCGATCTTGACATCCCCAGAATGGCCCCATAAATTGAGATATCATCAGTGTATGTGCACTAAGTTGTGTGTGTTTGTGTGTGTGTATTTAAAGCACAATAACAAATGGATTGTAATATTGAAGTTTCTTCTCATCTTGAGAAGAATATTTGCTACAGAAACACTCTCACAGTAATAGTGAGAGTGTAAACTATCTAAGAAAGGAGAAATAACTGGAGGTTCCCCCAGGAGTTAGGCTCAGTGTCCCAGGAATTACGCCCAAGGAAAGTCAATGAACTCAGTGATGGAAGATAAAACCCAGCCTAAATAAAACCCTAAATCATTTAGGTGGAACATGAGATACTCTTACAACAGTTACAAGAGGTCTAAAATGCCTGGACTGGAACATAAGGGGAACACAATGACGTGGAGCTGAGAGTGCATGGCAAAACTGATTGGATCTGGCAAAAATTATGTAAGCATACCAAGGAAACCACCAGTGGGACAAAACCCTAAGAAATCTGTATGATAACATATCATGTTGAACATAATGTGAATTATAGACAAAGGAAAGATCTTAATTATGTCACTGTCACACAGGTGATGATGAACCAGTTCCATCGTAGAGTGACTCCCTGCTGTGTTTAGATAACCTGTCTATTCTGTCTAGTCGGTTACAAGGAAATTTGCATTAATTGCACAGATTAACTATCAGCATCATTTACTGCACAATCAAAGGCAAGGCAAAGAAATCATAGACATGTTGTTCAATGCTGATGATGTTATTGGGAGTTTTGATGGGTTTTTTTCTTAAAGGGAAATCATCGGTGACTCTCATGCATGAAGCAGATCCTTTCTCTGTGATGTTTCCTGAATAGCCACTGAGATACCAGCCCATTGAGTTGTGGTCTCTCTCTCTTTTAAAAAGCAACTTCTACCTTCAGCTTGATCTCTTGCTTGAGCTTCCCTTCCGGCTACTAGGCTCCTTTTCTGATCCTGCAGAGGGATTTTGTTAGGGATTGTGATCTCTAAGTTTTTCCCCTTTCAAGAACTAATCATTCTATTAATCACAATTCTAAACTGTTGTGGGAGTTTGTTTGTGACTTATGCCTTCACATGTGATACAAGCGACCTGTGTGTATAGGGTCTTCTCTCTGTTCATGTGGGGAAGGCATGGCAGCAGGAGTAGATGGCTGCTCATTCTCTGTAAGGAAATCAGTAAACAGTGGGGACAAAGTACAAGGATGTCCTGAAATATTAAGTCTTGTCCTTTCAAGGCCCCAAAGCCTCCAGCTAGGTTCAGGGTCACGACAATCTCCAAAACCCACCGAGCATGAAGTATTCAGAACCAGAAGCCTGTGTGTGCCATATCACATAAATTCATCGTGAGTACACCAATCTGTTTTTTTTTTTAATGCTACATCATTTTTTCCAATCAGAACAATCTATATTACCAATAAACCAAATTAGCTGCATCTTTGGTGTCCTAGAATTGCTTTAAATTGTTGCTGGGACAGTCTTACAAACCTTCCTGTGCTGTTATGAGACCTTAAGGGGACAGCACTTATTTCAGAAATCAAAGGCAGTTGGGTTCAATCCTATGGTTAGCTGTTAGCTAGACACTGGAAGGATGGATTTGACTAAGATAGGGAGACAGCATACATGGAGGCAGGTAACCTTTCCTTTGCAAAATGACCCATTTTGAGGCCTTACTTCAGGCTCTTCTCTTCTCCTAATCTTGGTTTTTTTTATTAGTTTAGGAGAAGAATTAAAACTCCATTTACAGTAGCTGTGAACCTGAATGAGTTAAGTATGTGTGACCAACTTGATGTCTGCCTGTCTGTCAACAGGGCCAGAGTTCAGGGGCATCTGATGCATAGCACAGGAATGTCAGCCATCAATCTCTGGTCCACCTAACTCTACAGCATTAGAGTTGTCATGGTTGCTCATCTGATCTTCCTCATATGACCTCCATCCACAGAGATGTCAGAAAAATCCTCCCCTGAGAGTGCAAGTTCTTTACAAATGAAAGATTATACAACAGAAGACACATGGGAGATTTATATGGGCAAGCTGTTGAGAGGATAAAGTGACAGAAGAAGTTAATTGATTAATTAAAGAAAGAATCCGCTTCAGCTGATAGGTTAGAACATAGGTAGGTGGAGTAAACAAAATAGAATGCCGGGAGGAAGAGGGAGTGAGCTCAGAGAAGCCATGCTCCCCTCTCCCCGGCAGATGCCATAGCTCTGCTCTCTGAGTCAGTTGTCGATGCAGCCAGCCACCATGTCAGACATGCTGAATTTTTCCTGGTAAGTGCACCTCTGTATACTACACTGATTATTAGAATTGGGTTAAAATGCTGAATCTAATGGGCCAGCAGTGTTTAAAAGAATACAGTTTTTGTGTATTTATTTCAGGCATAACCTTCATGCGGCCGTGGTGCTGGGGACACAGCCTCGCTGCTCAAATAACTACAGAATGTCTTGCAGCCTTGTGGACAACTGAATCCACTGAAAGCCTGAGAAAGCTTGGGAAAGAGTAAAGCATGTTTTCTTGGTAGCAGCGATTTCTCGGTCTGCTCTGCTTGCTAGAAGAAAGCAAGGGCTCTCATCTAAAAGAGGCTTGCTGACTCAGCTTCAGCTGCAAAACCCTGCAGCCCTTAAGAGTTCCTGCCACACAACATTTAAATGGTGTTGATAAACGCCAACCGAATGCTTGTATGTTTTCCGCAGTAGTAGGAAAAAAAAACTGTGTTGTTTTAAAATGCCGGGTTTCTGGGCCATCCTGCCTGGGCAAACTCTGACTGTTTGAGGAAGGAGGGCCAGCTACAGAAAGAGGGCTTGAGTGTTGTCTGTTGCAGCCTCTTTGTTGGCAAGGACCTTGAAACACTATAGACTTGTGGCACTGAATGCAGCTCAGTTCGGTACCTCAGCCACAAGGTTGGAATGGCAGAAAGCTAAGGAATGGGCTACATCTGGCCAGCAAAGCCACGGCTTTAGTCCTACTGAGATTGCTTGGTAACTGAAAGACACATGTGGTCAGAAAAACAGAGAGAGAAATAGAGTAAAGAGAGATTCAAAGACAAAGAAAATTTTTAAATGATTTACAGTGTGTTAAAAATATGTGCAGGCTAAAATTTGAAGTTCTTAAAGTTAAAAAAAGGAAGAGAGTTGTTGGGTGTGGTAGTACACACCTGTCAACCCAACACATGGGAGGCAGAGGGAGATTGACCTCTGTACCTTCAGGGTGAGGTAGCACACGCCTTTAATCCCAGTGCCTTGAAGGCAGAGACAAACAGATCTTTGTGAGTTCAATGTGTAGTAGCATACACCTTTAATCCCAATGCCTGAAAGGCAGAGAGAGGCAGATCTCTGAGACTTCAAGGACAGACAGGTATACAGAGTTATTCCAGGTCAAAGATACAGAGAACCTGTCTCAAAAGGCAAAAAATAAAAAGGAAAAATAAACAAAATAGAGGTTAAATTGAAGCGCACAAAGATGGAAAATTCACAGCGAATTTTGATATTGTATGCTATTATGCTCTTTTTGAATCATTTGAATTTTGAGGCAGTAGCAATAGCTGCTAAAAGATGTTTCCTTATAAAAGCTGCTGAAATAATCCAACATAGATATTTTGAAAATGCCTTGACTTTGAAATTTGGATCTAAGGACATGATGCTTTGGAAAGGAGTTTCTATTTTGTTTTCACAGATGGTGATAGTCTGTGAATGCCTCTATCCTAATATGGTAGGATGGACCACGCCCTACTTAAAGGTTGCTGTGAACACCTTTAAAAATTTGCTTCGCTCAACTGCCAACTGAGATAAATCAATAATGATGCCACCATTCAGCAGGAAGCATTTTGGAGAGAAAAAACTGCACCCACGTTCCCAAATATGGCTTATAAACGTTCTTTTACATTTAAAGTGGGATGTGATATAGATATGAATATTTGCATTAGTATAGATTTTGCTTTACTGATAGAGATTTTAGGTCAATTTTGTTATATGTATATGCATTTTTGATCTTAATTAAGTATTGTGATTGTGTAGTTCATTTAAAAATATAATGTATATAGGTTATTAATGGATAATCATTAATAGTAGTCAAGTTTGTAGTCATGTTAGTTAGATTTTCTAGCTACATAGATATATATATTTCAGCTAGATAGGCATTATTCATATCTCTCTATACTACAAAATAGGCTATTTAATGTTTTAGTACCTTAGGGTTTTTCATGACAGTGAGACACTCTACTCTTGGCAGCACATATCTACTTCAGGAAGAAGATGGGCATCACAGAGGATCCTTATGGAGTTTGATAGCCATTTGGGGAAGAAACTGCTCTTGCCTGGATTGTTGCATAAACTGTACACAGAAAACTCTCAGAGAGAGGACTACTGAACTTGCCTAAAGGTGAGATGATCTTTTCGTGTTCCTGATTCAGGAAAGGGTCAGCAAAACATTCTTCAAGACAAGCAGATAGTGACTGCCTTTGAAATTTCCTGCTTCATGGAAATGTCTGCTGGAAACTATGGGCCTGTAGGCTTAGGATGGAAACACCAACGGTACAGAGGAACTTTGGGTGAACGTCCAGGCAGCGAGATGTCTCTGTCATTTCTAGAGTTTGAAAATGGCTTACTTTTTGTTTGCTTAGGTAATACTGTATTATTCTGGAGTCTCTGATGGAGTTGAAGAATAGATAGATAGTTATAGTTTTCCATTGTTATGATAAAAGATAAAATAGATATAAATATTGTAACTGTAATTCTTGCTTGATAACTGTTTTGTTATATGTAATTTTGCTATGTTAAAGATAAAGATTCCGTTCTTGTTTAAACAGAAAAAGGAGTAATGATGGAGTATAGGTCATTGGTTAATTAAATAAAGAAACTGTTTGGCCTGAAAGGTTAGAACATAGGTGGGTGGAATAAACATAAGAGAATGCTGGGAGGAATAGGAATTGAGCTTAGAGATGCCATGCACCTCTGCCATGGGCAGAAATGGTAGCTCTGCACTCTGAGGCAGATGGCGATACAGCGAGCCACCAGGTCAGACATGCTAAATCTTTCCTTCTAAGCGCACCTCGTGCTGCAACATACATTATTAGACATGGGTTAAGAGGCTGAAAATAATGGGGCAGGCAGTGTTGAAATGAATAGTTTTGTGTTGTTATTTCGGAGCATAACCTTACAAGGCGGCCCCATGGGGATGCAGCCCTGCTGCTCAAATTTCTACAATCAAGGGGGAAATGGAAGAAGGGAAGAAAGAAGAGAGAGAGACAAGGAAGAATGGATGAATTCAATCATTCCTTGGAAAAATGAGTGAACCAATGAATGAGGAGACCTAGTAGGAAAAAATGTGCTGCATTCCCTCAGAGAGTCAGGTCAAATTAAGGATTGACAAGGTTTTCCACTAAGGAGGAGGCTTATTCCATTTTACCTTCTTTGTGCTCCAGGCCCACCCACAAGAGTGATGATGAGGACAGGGAGAAGAAGAGGAGAGGATGTACCAGAATTCCTTGGTACAATTTCTCACCCAAATTGTAGCCAAATCACCTGACCTGGGACAGCTGATCTACATGCTGGACCCTAACTCCCAGTTTGACAACTCTAACATTTTAACCAAGTTTGTGAAGATGAAGGAACCAAAAATAGCCCAGTTACAGGATGGCAGGTTCCTTACAGGATGGGAGTCAGACATCAGTACCATACTGGTGTTTGGCGGTTTGATGGGTGTGTGGGGTCTTTGCCAGACTCCACCTAGCATCATGGATTCCCTACTTTACTGATATTATGGAGTTCGGTGCATTCATCACATGTGTGCATGTCACACACTATTGGGCATCATATGTACATGTTTATCCTGTGTGTGGGTGAGTGTGTTCATGAGTTTTATAGCCCAAGTACTACAGAACATGATCAATGAAAGGGAACACTGTTTTCCAGATATGGCAGGGCAATTATTTAAATGAACTGACAAGGGTTGGATGGCATGGATAAGACCTATGAGAGTTCAAGGCATACCGAATCCAGGCATGACAAAGTAGGTGGCAGACAGAATTCTGGCAAAACTAAGTAGGTAGCTTGATGTCCAACTTACTGGAGAAGAGCAACTGAGCGGAGACACTTTTCACTAAGCAACATCCTCTAGTGGAGATCAAACATCCTTGGACTTACAGCCAGTACGAATTAAACCATTCATCAAATGAAACTTAATTTTCTCTGATTTTGAGTATACATTTGTGTCCCTTCCTGATTAATCTACTCTTTATCCTCTTAAGTCCCAATACCTCACGCTGATAGCGGTCACATCTTTCCATTTGACATGGTTTTTCCTCAAGCTTCATACCGCCCCGAGATCATACAACTTTTTGTCCACTCTCCACTGCTTCCTTGACAGCCATCTTGTCCTTTACCACACCACGCATCCCCAGTCCTTTACTCTCCAAGGGGAAAAGACCATAAATCCTGCTTTGTTTTGAGGCATGTGTTTCTGTGATGCCCCATCCACCAAACACAATCCATCATTGACCAAATAACACAACATGTTAACAAATTTTTTATTCTTTGAGAAAGAATAATTCATTGGAAAAGATACCAGGATTCATAGAAGACCTGAGGTATCTCTGAAAAAACACATTCCCAAAGAGAGCATTAAGTCTGCCCCTCAAAATTTGAGAATTTCACTTTAACAGATCTTCACCAAATCATAGACATAGATATGGATGTCATTATCAAACTTGATGAAATACACAGAAGGTTTGTTGGGAACTTGGCAAATAATTTTACCTATCTCTTGGGTTCCATCTTTTTTGTTGTACTGCACTCTTTTGCCCTGCAAGGAATCCCTGCCTAATTCCAAAGTCACCTCTATTGGAGGACATTCAGGCGTGATGTGGAGGTTGCCTTCAATGGAATCATCATGATGGTGGTAAAGGTACAGGACCGGATCATTCTCGTTGACAATGTAGAAACAGGTCGTTATGGTCTGCACCTCATCTGGGACCAGGCCACTCCACTCTTCCTTAGAGCCTGGCATGATGTGGAGGTTGCCTTCCAGGTAGTCATCCAGGAGGTGGTAAATGTACAAGACCAGATCTTTCTTGTAGGTAATATAAAACCAGGTCTTCATGATTGGCACCTCTTCTAGGACCATCCCGTTCCAGTCATTCTTAGAGCCATTTGTGTCCATGAATGTATGTTTCACTGCTCTGCCAACTATGGTGTTTGAGAGATGAGTGTCTGTCACCTGAGGAAATGGCACATTGTTAGGCAGGATCTTCAGGTTTAAAATCCTTTCATCACTATGAATCTCCAAGCCATAGACACAATCAATCCCATCATATTTCAACAAATAGAGAGAGGGATATGTTGGCAGTTGATCTAGAATGATGGCTTTCCAATGGGTGACTGGTTCATTGGCTTCCTTCCAGCCATGAGAAATTCTGCGGCCAACAATATTCTCCAGGGCCTCAAAAGGCTTATAAGTTTTTGCTTCTGGAGCGATGGCCCATTCTTCTTCTGGAGATGTGGCATGCAACTCATACTGAGAGGCATCTTCATCATGGCGGGAGACTTTCTGAGATAGGCCACAGCACTCCTGTTCCACTGTCTCTTGGCTCTGTTTCTGTGCTTGGGCTTCATAGCTGCCAATCTCTGCTTAAGAAGAACTCTTCAGTTTAAATCAGACACAAAGTGGTTTCCTCCACCATAAGTGCCTGCAAGGATAAGAAGGTGAGGATGTGAGGTCAAGGCTCTTTTTAGGAATAACTTTGGAGCAGATGAAAAAGGCAGGGCTGAATAGATTTGGATACCTAAATGTAATATGTTCTTAGGAATTAATAAGAAAATTATCAAACTCTTGTCTACAGCTCATTATATGTGTATCAGGGACATATTCCTGCTGCAAAATGCAATTGACCTCTACGGAGAAACCTACTCTCTGACTTACTACATCAATGAGAGAGGAAGCTATGCCTATACCTAAAGTGAGAAAGAAATATCTGAACAGATGGCAAAGAATTCAAAGAACAGCCACTCCTCTCCTTACCACTCAAGCTACTGGTTAGCTGGCTGATCTATAACCACCTGCCCAAGGTCATGGCACTCCAGTCCACTGGCTCTCTCTATTGTGTCTCCTGATCCAGATCCAAGTTGATTACATAAAGATATTCTGTATCTTCATTAGAGAAGTGAGTACTGTGAGTCAAACTGCCAAAAGAAAGAAACATTAATCTGTGCAACAGCACCTATTAGAAATAATTGTCTTTTAAAACACATATGAACAAAGAGGATCTTTGCCATTTAAGTGGACTGAGGAATTGGACATTTTTAGCAAAGATAGAGTGGGGAGAATACCCGACATTAACCGTCCCCCAGCTATCAAATATAGGAGCTGTTAACGACATAAATTTTAGACCCAGAGCAGATTTCAAAGAAACCTTTCTTTGACTACAGAGGTCTTGGTTGCTTCCTAAACATATGTATCAAAAGAAAATATCTTGGCTCTATAGATTCTCACTTTTGGAAATTCGATTGAACAGTTGTGGAGCCCAAGAGCTGAACTGACCTCCTCAGCCAGCGTGAAGATAGTAAGCCCACCTTCACGGAAGACTAGTGCTTCATGTGGAACAGAGTTGCCACCCCAACTAAAGCTTTGTGACATCATCAAGGCTCTACTTATGTCATAAAACTCCTCCTAGCCAGGTTTCTTCCCTACTAACCCCCAGAAATATCCAGCATACAGGTCCTAAAATGCTGCTCATACAGCCCCATGAGGACCCAAAATAAAAACCCCAATCTTCTTCCCAATTACTTGAGTCATATTTTCCAAGTAACTCAACCCCTTTATGTGTTTTTTTTTTTTCTGTAAAATAATTTTTGGTCTGAGTCAACAACTCACATGAATGTTTTTTTTCCTAGCTCCAATGTCCTCAGTGGTTATTTTCTATTGATTTTTCCATTACTTCATAATAATAATTATCAAACTTTCCACTTCTCTTCCTCCTCCCACATTCTTCTTGCTCCGCAAATAAACCCCTCCACTCAAACACCAGTCCAAATAGAGGGCAGGGTACTTTGAGCTGTGGGAAGTCCAAGCCCACCCTTCATCCATCCAGATTTAGCAAGGTATGCATCCACAAAAAATATGATCACAAAAAGCCAGTGTATGATATGCAGACAATTGCAAGTGCCATTATCTTTGGCTTCTCCGTCTGCCCCAATTGTCAGCCACATTCAGAGCTTCCAGTTTGATCCCATGTTCTTTCATTTCCAGGTCACTGGATTAGTTGAAATCCCCTTAGTCCAGGCACAGTGTCTCATAGTGTGGACCAAGCCCTTATATTCCTGACATCCTTGCTCTTTTTCTCCATCCATCTGCTCTTCCACTGGAGCTTGGAAGCTCCATCTAGGTTTCTGATTTTGACCCTGACTTGATCTCCATCATTTGCCAAACAAAAGTTCCATGGTGGTTTTCAAGATAGTCAGTCATCAGTCTGACTATGGGACAAGGCACACATAGTTCCTAGGGACATGTCACAGTGCGGTCAACTTCTCCTCCCTGCTTAAGTACCTAGAGAGGGTCACCCTATGGCCTTCTGAGAACCTCTCGAGAGATATCGATCTTGACATCCCCAGAATGGCCCCATAAATTGAGATATCATCAGTGTATGTGCATTAACTTGTGTGTGTTTGTGTGTGTGTATTTAAATCACAATAACAAATGGATTGTAATATTGAAGTTTCTTCTCATCTTGAGAAGAATATTTGCTACAGAAACACTCTCACAGTAATAGTGAGAGTGTAAACTATCTAAGAAAGGAGAAATAACTGGAGGAATCCCCCAGGAGTTAGGCTCAGTGTCCCAGGAATTACGCCCAAGGAAAGTCAATGAACTCAGTGATGGAAGATAAAACCCAGCCTAAATAAAACCCTAAATCATTTAGGTGGAACATGAGATACTCTTACAACAGTTACAAGAGGTCTAAAATACCTGGACTGGAACATAAGGGGAACACAAGGACGTGGAGCTGAGAGTGCATGGCAAAACTGATTGGATCTGGCAAAAATTATGTAAGCATACCAAGGAAACCACCAGTGGGACAAAACCCTAAGAAATCTGTATGACAACATATCATGTTGAACATAATGAGATTTATAGACAAAGGAAAGATCTCAATTATGTCACTGTCACACAGGTGATGATGAACCAGTTCCATCGTAGAGTTACTCCCTGCTGTGTTTAAGATAACCTGTCAATTCTGTCTAGTCAGTTACAAGGAAATTTGCATTAATTGCACAGATTAACTATCAGCATCATTTACTGCACAATCAAAGGCAAGGCAAAGAAATCATAGACATGTAAAATGCTGATGATGTTATTGGGAGTTTTGATGGGTTTTTTTCTTAAAGCGAAATCATCGGTGACTCTCATGCATGAAGCAGATCTTTTCTCTGTGATGTTTCCTGAATAGCTACTGAGATACCAGCCCATTGAGTTGTGGTCTCTCTCTCTTTTAAAAAGCAACTTCTACCTTCAGCTTGATCTCTTGCTTGAGCTTCCCTTCCGGCTACTAGGCTCCTTTTCTGATCCTGCAGAGGGCTTTTGTAAGGGATTGTGATCTCTAAGTTTTTCCCCTTTCAAGAACTAATCATTCTATTAATCACAATTCTAAACTGCTGTGGGAGTTTGTTTGTGACTTATGCCTTCACATGTGATACAAGCGACCTGTGTGTATAGGGTCTTCTCTCTGTTCATGTGGGGAAGGCATGGCAGCAGGAGTAGATGGCTGCTCATTCTCTGTAAGGAAATCAGTAAATAGTGGGGACCAAGTACAAGGATGTCCTGAAATATTAAGTCTTGTCCTTTCAAGGCCCCAAAGCCTCCAGCTAGGTTCAGGGTCACGACAATCTCCAAAACCCACCGAGCATGAAGTATTCAGAACCAGAAGCCTGTGTGTGCCATATCACATAAATTCATCGTGAGTACACCAACCTGTTTTTTTTTTTATTTCTAAATTATTTTGTCCCATCAGAACGATCTATATTACCAATTAACCAAATTTGCTGCATCTTTGGTGTCCTAGAATTGCTTTAAATTGTTGCTGGGACAGTCTTACAAACCTTCCTGTGCTGTTATGAGACCTTAAGGGGACAGCACTTATTTCAGAAATCAAAGGCAGTTGGGTTCAATCCTATGGTTAGCTGTGAGCTAGACACTGGAAGGATGGATTTGACTAAGAAAGGGAAACAGCATACATGGAGGCAGGTAACCTTTCCTTTGCAAAATGACCCATTTTGAGGCCTTACTTCAGGCTCTTCTCTTCTCCTAATCTTGGTTTTTTTATTAGTTTAGGAGAAGAATTAAAACTCCATTTACAGTATCTGTCAACCCGAATGAGTTAAGTATGTGTGACCAACTTGATGTCTGCCTGTCTGTCAACAGGGCCAGAGTTCAGGGGCATCTGATGCATAGCACAGGAATGTCAGCCATCAATCTCTGGTCCACCTAACTCTACAGCATTAGAGTTGTCATGGTTGCTCATCTGATCTTCCTCATATGATCTCCATCCACAGAGATGTCAGAAAAATCCTCCCCTGAGAGTGCAAGTTCTTTACAAATGAAAGATTATACAACAGAAGACACATGGGAGATTTATATGGGCAAGCTGTTGAAAGGATAAAGTGACAGAAGAAGTTTATTGATTAATTAAAGAAAGAATCCGCTTCAGCTGATAGGTTAGAACATAGGTAGGTGGAGTAAACAAAATAGAATGCCGGGAGGAAGAGGGAGTGAGCTCAGAGAAGCCATGCTCCCCTCTTCCCGGCAGATGCCATAGCTCTGCTCTCTGAGGCAGATGTCGATGCAGCCAGCCACCATGTCAGACATGCTGAATTTTTCCTGGTAAGTGCACCTCGTTATACTACACTGATTATTAGAATTGGGTTAAAATGCTGAATCTAATTGGCCAGCAGTGTTTAAAAGAATAAAGTTTTGGTGTATTTATTTCAGGCATAACCTTCATGCGGCCGTGGTGCTGGGGACACAGCCTCGCTGCTCAAATAACTACAGAATGGCTTGCAGCCTTGTGAACAACTGAATCCACTGAAAGCCTGAGAAAGCTTGGGAAAGAGTAAAGCATGTTTTCTTGGTAGCAGCGATTTCTCGGTCTGCTCTGCTTGCTAGAAGAAAGCAAGGGCTCTCATCTAAAAGAGGTTTGCTGACTCAGCTTCAGCTGCAAAACCCTGCAGCCCTTAAGAGGTCCTGCCACAAAACATTTAAATGGTGTTGATAAAAGCCAACTGAATGCTTGTATGTTTTCAGCAGTAGCAGGAAAACAAACTGTGTTGTTTTAAAATGCCGGCTTTCTGGGCCATCCTGCCTGGGAAAATTCTGACTGTTTGAGGAAGGACGGCCAGCTACAGAAAGAGGGCTTGAGTGTTGTCTGTTGCAGCCTCTTTGATGGCAAGGACCTTGAAACACTGTAGACTTGTGGCACTGAATGCGGCTCTGTTCGGTACCTCAGCCACAAGGTTGGAATGGCAGAAAGCTAAGGAATGGGCTACATCTGGCCAGCAAAGCCATGGCTTTAGTCCTACTGGGATTGCTTGGTAAATGAAAGATTCATGTGGTCAGAAAAACAGAGAGAGAAATAGAGTAAAGAGAGATTCAAAGACAAAGAAAATTTTTAACTGATTTACAGTGTGTTAAAAATATGTGCAGGCTAAAATTTGAAGTTCTTAAAGTTAAAAAAAGGAAGAGAGTTGGTGGGTGTGGTAGTACACACTTGTAAACCCAACACATGGGAGGCAGAGGGAGATTGACCTCTGTACCTTCAGGGTTAGGTAGCACACGCCTTTAATCCCAGTGCCTTGAAGGCAGAGACAAACAGATCTTTGTGAGTTCAATGTGTAGTAGCATACACCTTTAATCCCAATGCCTGAAAGGCAGAGAGAGGCAGATCTCTGAGACTTCAAGGACAGACAGGTATACAGAGTTATTCCAGGTCAAAGATACAGAGAACCTGTCTCAAAAGGCAAAAAATAAAAAGGAAAACTAAACAAAATAGAGGTTAAATTGAAGCGCACAAAGATGGAAAATTCACAGCGAATTTTGATATTGTATGCTATTATGCTCTTTTTGAATCATTTGAATTTTGAGGCAGTAGCAATAGCTGCTAAAAGATGTTTCTTTATAAAAGCTGCTGAAATAATCCAACATAGATATTTTGAAAATGCCTTGACTTTGAAATTTGGATCTAAGGACATGATGCTTTGGAAAGGAGTTTCTATTTTGTTTTCACAGAGGGTGATAGTCTGTGGATGCCTCTATTCTAATATGGTAGGATGGACCACGCCCTACTTAAAGGTTGCTGTGAACACCTTTAAAAAATTGCTTCGCTCAACTGCCAACTGAGATAAATCAATAATGATGCCACCATTCAGTAGGAAGCATTTTGGAGAGAAAAAACTGCACCCACGTTCCCAAATATGGCTTATAAACGTTCTTTTACATTTAAAGTGGGATGTGATATAGATATGAATATTTGCATTAGTATAGATTTTGCTTTACTGATAGAGATTTTAGGTCAATTTTGTTATATGTATATGCATTTTTGATCTTAATTAATGTATTGTGATTGTGTAGTTCATTTAAAAATATAATGTATATAGGTTATTAATGGATAATCATTAATAATAGTCAAGTTTGTAGTCATGTTAGTTAGATTTTCTAGCTACATAGATATATATATTTCAGTTAGATAGGCATTATTCATATCTCTATAGACTGCAAAATATGGTATTTAATGTTTTAGTACCTTAGGGTTTTTCATGACAGTGAGACACTCTACTCTTGGCAGCACATATCTACTTCAGGAAGAAGATGGGCATCACAGAGGATCCTTATGGAGTTTGATAGCCATTTGGGGAAGAAACTGCTCTTGCCTGGATTGTTGCATAAACTGTACACAGAAATCACTCAGAGAGAGGACTACTGAACTTGCCTAAAGGTGAGATGATCTTTTCGTGTTCCTGATTCAGGAAAGGGTCAGCAAAACATTCTTCAAGACAAGCAGATAGTGACTGCCTTTGAAATTTCCTGCTTCATGGAAATGTCTGCTGGAAACTATGGGCCTGTAGGCTGAGGATGGAAACACCAACGGTACAGAGGAACTTTGGGTGACTGTCCAGGCAGCGAGATGTCTCTGTCATTTCTAGAGTTTGAAAATGGCTTACTTTTTGTTTGCTTAGGTAATACTGTATTATTCTGGAGTTTCTGATGGAGTTGAAGAAGAGATAAATAGTTATAGTTTTCCATTGTTATGATAAAAGATAAAATAGATATAAATATTGTAACTGTAATTCTTGCTTGATAACTGTTTTGTTATATGTAATTTTGCTTTGTTAAAGTTAAAGATTCCGTTCTTATTTAAACAGAAATAGGAATAATGATGGAGTATAGGTCATTGGTTAATTAAATAAAGAAACTGTTTGGCCTGAAAGGTTAGAACATAGGTGGGTGGAATAAACATAAGAGAATGCTGGGAGGAATAGGAATTGAGCTTAGAGATGCCATGCACCTCTCCCATGGGCAGAAGTGGTAGCTCTGCACTCTGAGGCAGATGGTGATACAGCCAGCCAACAGGTCAGACATGCTAAATCTTTCCTTCTAAGCGCACCTCGTGCTGCAACATACATTATTAGACATGGGTTAAGAGGCTGAAAATAATGGGGCAGGCAGTGTTGAAATGAATAGTTTTGTGTTGTTATTTCGGAGCATAACCTTACAAGGCGGCCCCATGGGGATGCAGCCCTGCTGCTCAAATTTCTACAATCAAGGGGGAAATGGAAGAAGGGAAGAAAGAAGAGAGAGAGACAAGGAAGAATGGATGAATTCAATCATTCCTTGGAAAAATGAGTGAACCAATGAATGAGGAGACCTAGTAGGAAAAAATGTGCTGCATTCCCTCAGAGAGTCAGGTCAAATTAAGGATTGACAAGGTTTTCCACTAAGGAGGAGGCTTATTCCATTTTACCTTCTTTGTGCTCCAGGCCCACCCACAAGAGTGATGATGAGGACAGGGAGAAGAAGAGGAGAGGCTGTACCAGAATTCCCTGGTACAATTTCTCACCCAAATTGTAGCCAAATCACCTGACCTGGGACAGCTGATCTACATGCTGGACCCTAACTCCCAGTTTGACAACTCTCACATTTTAACCAAGTTTGTGAAGATTACGGAACCAAAAATAGCCCAGTTACAAGATGGCAGGTTCCTTACAGGATGGGAGTCAGACATCAGTACCATACTGGTATTTGGCAGTTTGATGGGTGTGTGGGGTCTTTGCCAGACTCCACCTAGCATCATGGATTCCCTACTTTACTGATATTATGGAGTTCGGTGCATTCATCATATGTGTGCATGTCACACACTAGTGGGCATCATATGTCCATGTTTATCCTGTGTGTGGGTGAGTGTGTTTTATAGCCCAAGTACTACAGAACATGATCAATGAAAGGGAACACTGTTTTCCAGATATGGCAGGGCAATTATTTAAATGAACTGACAAGGGTTGGATGGCATGGATAAGACCTATGAGAGTTCAAGGCATACCGAATCCAGGCATGACAAAGTAGGTGGCAGACAGAATTCTGGCAAAACTAAGTAGGTAGCTTGATGTCCAACTTACTGGAGAAGAGCAACTGAGCGGAGACACTTTTCACTAAGCAACATGCTCTAGTGGAGATCAAACATCCTTTGACTTACAGCCAGTACGAATTAACCCTTTCATCAAATGAAACCTAATTTTCTCTGATTTTGAGTAGACATTTGTGTCCCTTCCTGATTAATCTACTCTTTATCCTCTTAAGTCCCAATACCTCACGCTGATAGCGGTCACATCTTTCCATTTGACATGGTTTTTCCTCAAGCTTCATACCGCCCCGAGATCATACAACTTTTTGTTCACTCTCCACTGCTTCCTTGACAGCCATCTTGTCCTTTACCACACCACGCATCCCCAGTCCTTTACTCTCCAAGGGGAAAAGACCATAAATCCTGCTTTGTTTTGAGGCATGTATTTCTGTGATGCCCCATCCACCAAACACAATCCATCATTGACCAAATAACACAACATGTTAACAAATTTTTATTCTTTGAGAAAGAATAATCCATTGGAAAAGATACAAGGATTCATAGAAGACCTGAGGTATCTCTGAAAAAACACATTCCCAAAGAGAGCATTAAGTCTGCCCCTCAAAATTTGAGAATTTCACTTTAACAGATCTTCACCAAATCATAGACATAGATATGGAAGTCATTATCAAACTTGATGAAATACACAGAAGGTTTGTTGGGAACTTGGCAAATAATTTTACCTATCTCTTGGGTTCCATCTTTTTTGTTGTACTGCACTCTTTTGCCCTGCAAGGAATCCCTGCCTAATTCCAAAGTCACCTCTCCTGGAGGACATTCAGGCGTGATGTGGAGGTTGCCTTCAATGGAATCATCATGATGGTGGTAAAGGTAGAGTTTCGGATCATTCTCGTTGACAATGTAGAAACAGGTCGTTATGGTCTGCACCTCATCTGGGACCACGCCACTCCACTCTTCCTTAGAGCCTGGCATGATGTGGAGGTTGCCTTCCAGGTAGTCATCCAGGAGGTGGTAAATGTACAAGACCGGATCTTTCTTGTAGGTAGTATAAAACCAGGTCTTCATGATTGGCACCTCTTCTAGGACCATCCCGTTCCAGTCATTCTTAGAGCCATTTGTGCCCATGAATGTATGTTTCACTGCTCTGCCAACTATGGTGTTTGAGAGATGAGTGTCTGTCACCTGAGGAAATGGCACATTATTAGGCAGGATCTTCAGGTTTAAAATCCTTTCATCACTATGAATCTCCAAGCCATAGACACAATCAATCCCATCATATTTCAACAAATAGAGAGAGGGATATGTTGGCAGTTGATCTAGAATGATGGCTTTCCAATGGGTGACTGGTTCATTGGCTTCCTTCCAACCATGAGAAATTCTGCGGCCAACAATATTCTCCAGGGCCTCAAAAGGCTTACTAAGTTTTTGCTTCTGGAGCGATGGCCCATTCTTCTTCTGGAGAGGTGGCATGCCAATCATACTAAGAGGCATCTTCATCATGGCGCGAGACATTCTGAGATAGGCCACAGCACTCCTGTTCCACTGTCTCTTGGCTCTGTTTCTGTGCTTGGGCTTCATAGCTGACAATCTCTGCATAGGAAGAACTCTTCAGTTTAAATCAGACACAAAGTGGTTTCCTCCACCATAAGTGCCTGCAAGGATAAGAAGGTGAGGATGTGAGGTCAAGGCTCTTTTTAGGAATAACTTTGGAGCAGGTGAAAAAGGCAGGGCTGAATAGATTTGGATACCTAAATGGAATATGTTCTTAAGAAATTAATAGGAAAATTATCAAACTCTTGTCTACAGCTCAGTATATGTGTATCAGAGACATATTCCTGCTGCAAAATGCAATTGACCTCTACTGAGAAACCTACATCCTGACTTACTACATCAATGAGAGAGGAAGCTATGCCTATACCTAAAGTGAGAAAGAAATATCTGAACAGATGGCAAAGAATTCAAAGAACAGCCACTCCTCTCCTTACCACTCAAGCTACTGGTTAGTTGGCTGATCTATAACCACCTGCCCAAGGTCATGGCACTCCAGTCCACTGGCTCTCTCTATTGTGTCTCCTGATCCAGATCCAGGTTGATTACATAAAGATATTCTGTATCTTCATTAGAGAAGTGAGTACTGTGAGTCAAACTGCCAAAAGAAAGAAACATTAATCTGTGCAACAGCACCTATTAGAAATAATTATCTTTTAAGACACATTGGACAAAGAGGATCTTTGCCATTTAAGTGGACTGAGGAATTGGACATTTTTAGCCAAGATATAGTGAGGAGAAGACCTGACATTAACCGTCCCCCAGCTATCAAATATAGGAGCTGTTAACGACATAAATTTTGGACCCAGAGCAGATTTGAAAGAAACCTTTCTTTGACTACAGAGGTCCTAGTTGCTTCCTAAACATATTTACCAAATGAAAATATCTTGGCTCTCTAGATTCCAACTTCTGGAAATTCGGTTGAACAGTTGTGGAGCCCAAGATCTGAACTGACCTCCTCAGCCACAGTGAAGATAGTAAGCCCACCTTCACAGAAGACTAGTGCTTCATGTGGAACAGAGTTGCCATTCCCAACCAAAGCTTTGTGACATTATCAAGGCTCTACTTATGTCATAAAACTCCTCCTAGCCAGGTTTCTTCCCTACTAACCCCCAGAAATATCCAGCATACAGGTCCTAAAATGCTGCTCATACAGCCCCATGAAGACCCAAAATAAAAACCCCAATCTTCTTCCCAATTACTTGAGTCATATTTTCCAAGTAACTCAACCCCTTTATGTGTTTTTTTTTTTTTCTGTAAAATAATTTTTGGTCTGAATCAACAACTCACATGAATGTTTTTTTTTTCCTAGCTCCAATGTCCTCATTTGTAATTTTCTATTGATATTTCCATTACTTCATAATAATAATTATCAAACTTTCCACTTCTCTTCCTCCTCCCACATTCTTCTTGCTGCGCAAGTAAACCTCTCCACTAAACACCAGTCCAAATAGAGGGCAGGGTACTTTGAGCTGTGGGAAGTCCAAGCCCACCCTTCATCCATCCAGATTTAGCAAGGTATGCATCCACAAAAATTATGATCACAAAAAGCCAGTGTATGATATGCAGACAATTGCAAGTGCCATTACCTTTGGCTTCTCCGTCTGCCCCAATTGTCAGCCACATTCAGAGCTTCCAGTTTGACCCATATTCTTTCATTCCCAGGTCACTGGATTAGTTGAAATCCCCTTAGTTCAGGCAGAGTGTCTCATAGTGTGGACCAAGCCCTATATTCCTGATATCTTTGCTCTTTTTCTCCATCCATCTGCTCTTCCACTGGAGCTTGGAAGCTCCATCTAGGTTTCTGATTTTGACCCTGACTTGATCTCCATCATTTGCCAAACAAAAGTTCCATGGTGGTTTTCAAGATAGTCAGTCATCAGTCTGACTATGGGACAAGGCACACATAGTTCCTAGGGACATGTCACAGTGCGGTCAAATTCTCCTCCCTGCTTAAGTACCTAGAGAGGGTCACCCTATGGCCTTCTGAGAACCACTCGAGAGATATCGATCTTGACATCCCCAGAATGGCCCCATTAATTGAGATATCATCAGTGTATGTGCATTTACTTGTGTGTGTGTGTTTGTGTGTGTGTATTTAAATCACAATAACAAATGGATTGTAATATTGAAGTTTCTTCTCATCTTGAGAAGAATATTTGCTACAGAAACACTCTCACAGTAATAGTGAGAGTGTAAACTATCTAAGAAAGGAGAAATAACTGGAGGAATCCCCCAGGAGTTAGGCTCAGTGTCCCAGGAATTACGCCCAAGGAAAGTCAATGAACTCAGTGATGGAAGATAAAACCCAGCCTAAATAAAACCCTAAATCATTTAGGTGGAACATGAGATACTCTTACAACAGTTACAAGAGGTCTAAAATGCCTGGACTGGAACATAAGGGGAACACAATGACGTGGAGCTGAGAGTGCATGGCAAAACTGATTGGATCTGGCAAAAATTATGTAAGCATACCAAGGAAACCACCAGTGGGACAAAACCCTAAGAAATCTGTATGACAACATATCATGTTGAATATAATGAGATTTATAGACAAAGGAAAGATCTTAATTATGTCACTGTCACACAGGTGATGATGAACCAGTTCCATCGTAGAGTGACTCCCTGCTGTGTTTAAGATAACCTGTCAATTCTGTCTAGTCAGTTACAAGGAAATTTGCATTAATTGCACAGATTAACTATCAGCATCATTTACTGCACCATCAAAGGCAAGGCAAAGAAATCATAGACATGTTGTTGAATGCTGATGATGTTATTGGGAGTTTTGATGGGTTTTTTTCTTAAAGGGAAATCATCGGTGACTCTCATGCATGAAGCAGATCCTTTCTCTGTGATGTTTCCTGAATAGCCACTGAGATACCAGCCCATTGAGTTGTGGTCTCTCTCTCTTTTACAAAGCAACTTCTACCTTCAGCTTGATCTCTTGCTTGAGCTTCCCTTCCGGCTACTAGGCTCCTTTTCTGATCCTGCAGAAGGCTTTTGTAAGGGATTGTGATCTCTAAGTTTTTCCCCTTTCAAGAACTAATCATTCTATTAATCACAATTCTAAACTGCTGTGGGAGTTTGTTTGTGACTTATGCCTTCACATGTGATACAAGCGACCTGTGTGCATAGGGTCTTCTCTCTGTTCATGTGGGGAAGGCATGGCAGCAGGAGTAGATGGCTGCTCATTCTTTGTAAGGAAATCAGTAAACAGTGGGCACCAAGTACAAGGATGTCCTGAAATATTAAGTCTTGTCCTTTCAAGGCCCCAAAGCCTCCAGCTAGGTTCAGGGTCACGACAATCTCCAAAACCCACCGAGCATGAAGTATTCAGAACCAGAAGCCTGTGTGTGCCTTATCACATAAATTCATCGTGAGTACACCAATCTGTTTTTTTTTAATTCTAAATTATTTTGTCCCATCAGAACGATCTATATTACCAATTAACCAAATTTGCTGCATCTTTGGTGTCCTAGAATTGCTTTAAATTGTTGCTGGGACAGTCTTACAAACCTTCCTGTGCTGTTATGAGACCTTAAGGGGACAGCACTTATTTCAGAAATCAAAGGCAGTTGGGTTCAATCCTATGGTTAGCTGTTAGCTAGACACTGGAAGGATGGATTTGACTAAGAAAGGGAGACAGCATACATGGAGGCAGGTAACCTTTCCTTTGCAAAATGACCCATTTTGAGGCCTTACTCAGGCTCTTCTCTTCTCCTAATCTTGGTTTTTTTATTAGTTTAAGAGAAGAATCAAAACTCCATTTACAGTATCTGTGAACCTGAATGAGTTAAGTATGTGTGACCAACTTGATGTCTGCCTGTCTGTCAACAGGGCCAGAGTTCAGGGGCATCTGATGCATAGCACAGGAATGTCAGCCATCAATCTCTGGTCCACCTAACTCTACAGCATTAGAGTTGTCATGGTTGCTCATCTGATCTTCCTCATATGATCTCCATCCACAGAGATGTCAGAAAAATCCTCCCCTGAGAGTGCAAGTTCTTTACAAATGAAAGAGTATACAACAGAAGACACATGGGAGATTTATATGGGCAAGCTGTTGAAAGGATAAAGTGACAGAAGAAGTTTATTGATTAATTATGAAAGAATCCACTTCAGCTGATAGGTTAGAACATAGGTAGGTGGAGTAAACAAAATAGAATGCCGGGAGGAAGAGGAAGTGAGCTCAGAGAAGCCATGCTCCCCTCTCCCCGGCAGATGCCATAGCTCTGCTCTCTGAGGCAGATGTCGATGCAGCCAGCCACCATGTCAGACATGCTGAATTTTTCCTGGTAAGTGCACCTCGTTATACTACACTGATTATTAGAAATGGGTTAAAATGCTGAATCTAATTGGCCAGCAGTGTTTAAAGGAATACAATTTTTGTGTATTTATTTCAGGCATAACCTACATGCGGCCGTGGTGCTGGGGACACAGCCTCGCTGCTCAAATAACTACAGAATGGCTTGCAGCCTTGTGGACAACTGAATCCACTGAAAGCCTGAGAAAGCTTGTGAAAGAGTAAAGCATGTTTTCTTGGTAGCAGCGATTTCTCGGTCTGCTCTGCTTGCTAGAAGAAAGCAAGGGCTCTCATCTAAAAGAGGCTTGCTGACTCAGCTTCAGCTGCAAAACCCTGCAGCCCTTAAGAGGTCCTGCCACAAAACATTTAAATGGTGTTGATAAAAGCCAACTGAATGCTTGTATGTTTTCAGCAGTAGCAGGAAAAAAAACTGTGTTGTTTTAAAATGCTGGCTTTCTGGGCCATTCTGCCTGGGCAAACTCTGACTGTTTGAGGAAGGAGGGCCAGGTACAGAAAGAGGGCTTGAGTGTTGTCTGTTGCAGCCTCTTTGATGGCAAGGACCTTGAAACACTGTAGACTTGTGGCACTGAATGCGGCTCTGTTCGGTACCCCAGCCACAAAATTGGAATGGCAGGAAGCTAAGGAATGGGCTACATCTGGCCAGCAAAGCCACGGCTTTAGTCCTACTGATTTTGCTTGGTAAATGAAAGACTCATGTGGTCAGAAAAACAGAGAGAGAAATAGAGTAAAGAGAGATTCAAAGACAAAGAAAATTTTTAACTGATTTACAGTGTGTTAAAAATATGTGCAGGCTAAAATTTGAAGTTCTTAAAGTTAAAAAAAGGAAGAGAGTTGTTGGGTGTGGTAGTACACACCTGTAAACCCAACACATGGGAGCCAGAGGGAGATTGACCTCTGTACCTTCAAGGTGAGGTAGCACACGCCTTTAATCCCAGTGCCTTGAAGGCAGAGACAAACAGATCTTTGTGAGTTCAATGTGTAGTAGCATACACCTTTAATCCCAATGCCTGAAAGGCAGAGAGAGGCAGATCTCTGAGACTTCAAGGACAGACAGGTATACAGAGTTATTCCAGGTCAAAGATACAGAGAACCTGTCTCAAAAGGCAAAAAATAAAAAGGAAAAGTAAACAAAATAGAGGTTAAATTGAAGCGCACAAAGATGGAAAATTCACAGCGAATTTTGATATTGTATGCTATTATGCTCTTTTTGAATCATTTGAATTTTGAGGCAGTAGCAATAGCTGCTAAAAGATGTTTCTTTATAAAAGCTGCTGAAATAATCCAACATAGATATTTTGAAAATGCCTTGACTTTGAAATTTGGATCTAAGGACATGATGCTTTGGAAAGGAGTTTCTATTTTGTTTTCACAGAGGGTGATAGTCTGTGGATGCCTCTATCCTAATATGGTAGGATGGACCACGCCCTACTTAAAGGTTGCTGTGAACACCTTTAAAAAATTGCTTCGCTCAACTGCCAACTGAGATAAATCAATAATGATGCCACCATTCAGCAGGAAGCATTTTGGAGAGAAAAAACTGCACCCACGTTCCCAAATATGGCTTATAAACGTTCTTTTACATTTAAAGTGGGATGTGATATAGATATGAATATTTGCATTAGTATAGATTTTGCTTTACTGATAGAGATTTTAGGTCAATTTTGTTATATGTATATGCATTTTTGATCTTCATTAAGGTATTGTGATTGTGTAGTTCATTTAAAAATATAATGTATATAGGTTATTAATGGATAATCATTAATAAGAGTCAAGTTTGTAGTCATGTTAGTTAGATTTTCTAGCTACATAGATATATATATTTCAGTTAGATAGGCATTATTCATATCTCTCTAGACTACAAAATAGGCTATTTAATGTTTTAGTACCTTAGGGTTTTTCATGACAGTGAGACACTCTACTCTTGGCAGCACATATCTACGTCAGGAAGAAGATGGGCATCACAGAGGATCCTTATGGAGTTTGATAGCCATTTGGGGAAGAAACTGCTCTTGCCTGGATTGTTGCATAAACTGTACACAGAAAACACTCAGAGAGAGGACTACTGAACTTGCCTAAAGGTGAGATGATCTTTTCGTGTTCCTGATTCAGGAAAGGGTCAGCAAAACATTCTTCAAGACAAGCAGATAGTGACTGCCTTTGAAATTTCCTGCTTCATGGAAATGTCTGCTGGAAACTATGGGCCTGTAGGCTGAGGATGGAAACACCAACGGTACAGAGGAACTTTGGGTGACTGTCCAGGCAGCGAGATGTCTCTGTCAATTCTAGAGTTTGAAAATGGCTTACTTTTTGTTTGCTTAGGTAATACTGTATTATTCTGGAGTCTCTGATGGAGTTGAAGAATAGATAGATAGTTATAGTTTTCCATTGTTATGATAAAAGATAAAATAGATATAAATATTGTAACTGTAATTCTTGCTTGATAACTGTTTTGTTATATGTAATTTTGCTATGTTAAAGATAAATATTCCGTTCTTGTTTAAACAGAAATAGTAGTAATGATGGAGTATAGGTCATTGGTAAATTAAATAAAGAAACTGTTTGGCCTGAAAGGTTAGAACATAGGTGGGTGGAATAAACATAAGAGAATGCTGGGAGGAATAGGAATTGAGCTTAGAGATGCCGTGCACCTCTCCCATGGGCAGAAATGGTAGCTCTGCACTCTGAGGCAGATGGCGATACAGCCAGCCACCAGGTCAGACATGCTAAATCTTTCCTTCTAAGCGCACCTCGTGCTGCAACATACATTATTAGACATGGGTTAAGAGGCTGAAAATAATGGGGCAGGCAGTGTTGAAATGAATAGTTTTGTGTTGTTATTTCGGAGCATAACCTTACAAGGCGGCCCCATGGGGATGCAGCCCTGCTGCTCAAATTTCTACAATCAAGGGGGAAATGGAAGAAGGGAAGAAAGAAGAGAGAGAGACAAGGAAGAATGGAAGAATTCAATCATTCCTTGGAAAAATGAGTGAACAAATGAATGAGGAGACCTAGTAGGAAAAAATGTGCTGCATTCCCTCAGAGAGTCAGGTCAAATTAAGGATTGACAAGATTTTCCACTAAGGAGGAGGCTTATTCCATTTTACCTTCTTTGTGCTCCAGGCCCACCCACAAGAGTGATGATGAGGACAGGGAGAAGAAGAGGAGAGTGTGTACCAGAATTCCTTGGTACAATTTCTCACCCAAATTGTAGCCAAATCACCTGACCTGGGACAGCTGATCTACATGCTGGACCCTAACTCCCAGTTTGACAACTCTAACATTTTTACCAAGTTTGTGAAGATGAAGGAACCAAAAATAGCCCAGTTACAGGATGGCAGGTTCCTTACAGGATGGGAGTCAGACATCAGTACCATACTGGTGTTTGGCGGTTTGATGTGTGTGTGGGGTCTTTGCCAGACTCCACCTAGCATCATGGATTCCCTACTTTACTGATATTATGGAGTTCGGTGCATTCATCACATGTGTGCATGTCACACACTAGTGGGCATCATATGTACATGTTTATCCTGTGTGTGGGTGAGTGTGTTCATGAGTTTTATAGCCCAAGTACTACAGAACATGATCAATGAAAGGGAACACTGTTTTCCAGATATGGCAGGGCAATTATTTAAATGAACTGACAAGGGTTGGATGGCATGGATAAGACCTATGAGAGTTCAAGGCATACCGAATCCAGGCATGACAAAGTAGGTGGCAGACAGAATTCTGGCAAAACTAAGTAGGTAGCTTGATGTCCAACTTGCTGGAGAAGAGCAACTGAGCGGAGACACTTTTCACTAAGCAACATGCTCTAGTGGAGATCAAACATCCTTTGACTTACAGCCAGTACGAATTAAACCATTCATCAAATGAAACCTAATTTTCACTGATTTTGAGTATACATTTGTGTCCCTTCCTGATTAATCTACTCTTTATCCTCTTAAGTCCCAATACCTCACGCTGATATCGGTCACATCTTTCCATTTGACATGGTTTTCCCTCAAGCTTCATACCGCCCCGAGATCATACAACTTTTTGTCCCCTCTCCACTGCTTCCTTGACAGCCATCTTGTCCTTTACCACACCACGCATCCCCAGTCCTTTACTCTCCAAGGGGAAAAGACCATAAATCCTGCTTTGTTTTGAGGCATGTGTTTCTGTGATGCCCCATCCACCAAACACAATCCATCATTGACCAAATAACACAACATGTTAACAAATTTTTATTCTTTGAGAAAGAATAATTCATTGGAAAAGATACCAGGATTCATAGAAGACCTGAAGTATCTCTGAAAAAACACATTCCCAAAGAGAGCATTAAGTCTGCCCCTCAAAATTTGAGAATTTCACTTTAACAGATCTTCACCAAATCATAGACATAGATATGGAAGTCATTATCAAACTTGATGAAATACACAGAAGGTTTGTTGGGAACTTGGCAAATAATTTTACCTATCTCTTGGGTTCCATCTTTTTTGTTGTACTGCACTCTTTTGCCCTGCAAGGAATCCCTGCCTAATTCCAAAGTCACCTCTATTGGAGGACATTCAGGCGTGATGTGGAGGTTGCCTTCAATGGAATCATCATGATGGTGGTAAAGGTACAGGACCGGATCATTCTCGTTGACAATGTAGAAACAGGTCGTTATGGTCTGCACCTCATCTGGGACCACGCCACTCCACTCTTCCTTAGAGCCTGGCATGATGTGGAGGTTGCCTTCCAGGTAGTCATCCAGGAGGTGGTAAATGTACAAGACCGGATCTTTCTTGTAGGTAATATAAAACCAGGTCTTCATGATTGGCACCTCTTCTAGGACCATCCCGTTCCAGTCATTCTTAGAGCCATTTGTGCCCATGAATGTATGTTTCACTGCTCTGCCAACTATGGTGTTTGAGAGATGAGTGTCTGTCACCTGAGGAAATGGCACATTATTAGGCAGGATCTTCAGGTTTAAAATCCTTTCATCACTATGAAGCTCCAAGCCATAAACACAATCAATCCCATCATATTTCAACAAATAGAGAGAGGGATATGTTGGCAGTTGATCTAGAATGATGGCTTTCCAATGGGTGACTGGTTCATTGGCTTCCTTCCAACCATGAGAAATTCTGCGGCCAACAATATTCTCCAGGGCCTCAAAAGGCTTACTAAGTTTTTGCTTCTGGAGCGATGGCCCATTCTTCTTCTGGAGATGTGGCATGCAACTCATACTAAGAGGCATCTTCATCATGGCGGGAGACTTTCTGAGATAGGCCACAGCACTCCTGTTCCACTGTCTCTTGGCTCTGTTTCTGTGCTTGGGCTTCATAGCTGCCAATCTCCGCATAGGAAGAACTATTCAGTTTAAATCAGACACAAAGTGGTTTCCTCCACCATAAGTGCCTGCAAGGATAAGAAGGTGAGGATGTGAGGTCAAGGCTCTTTTTAGGAATAACTTTGGAGCAGGTGAAAAAGGCAGGGCTGAATAGATTTGGATACCTAAATGGAATATGTTCTTAAGAAATTAATAGGAAAATTATCAAACTCTTGTCTACAGCTCAGTATATGTGTATCAGAGACATATTCCTGCTGCAAAATGCAATTGACCTCTACTGAGAAACCTACTTCCTGACTTACTATATCAATGAGAGAGGAAGCTATGCCTATACCTAAAGTGAGAAAGAAATATCTGAACAGATGGCAAAGAATTCAAAGAACAGCCACTCCTCTCCTTACCACTCAAGCTACTGGTTAGTTGGCTGATCTATAACCACCTGCCTAAGGTCATGGCACTCCAGTCCACTGGCTCTCTCTATTGTGTCTCCTGATCCAGATCCAGGTTGATTACATAAAGATATTCTGTATCTTCATTAGAGAAGTGAGTACTGTGAGTCAAACTGCAAAAAGAAAGAAATATTAATCTGTGCAACAGTACCTATTAGAAATAATTATCTTTTAAAACACATATGGACAAAGAGGATCTTTGCCATTTAAGTGGACTGAGGAATTGGACATTTTTAGCAAAGATAGAGTGGGGAGAATACCTGACATTAACCGTCCCCCAGCTATCAAATATAGGAGCTGTTAACGACATAAATTTTGGACCCAGAGAAGATTTGAAAGAAACCTTTCTTTGACTACAGATGTCCTAGTTGCTTCCTAAACATATTTACCAAAAGAAAATATCTTGGCTCTCTAGATTCCAACTTCTGGAAATTCGGTTGAACAGTTGTGGAGCCCAAGAGCTGAACTGTCCTCCTCAGCCAGCGTGAAGATAGTAAGCCCACCTTCACGGAAGACTAGTGCTTCATGTGGAACAGAGTTGCCACCCCCAACCAAAGCTTTGTGACATCATCAAGGCTCTACTTATGTCATAAAACTCCTCCTAGCCAGGTTTCTTCCCTACTAACCCCCAGAAATATCCAGCATACAGGTCCTAAAATGCTGCTCATACAGCCCCATGAAGACCCAAAATAAAAACTCCAATCTTCTTCCCAATTACTTGAGTCATATTTTCCAAGTAACTCAACCCCTTTATGTGTTTTTTTTTTCTGTAAAATAATTTTTGGTCTGAGTCAACAACTCACATGAATGTTTTTTTTCCTAGCTCCAATGTCCTCATTGGTTATTTTCTATTGATTTTTCCATTACTTCATAATAATAATTATCAAACTTTCCACTTCTCTTCCTCCTCCCACATTCTTCTTGCTCCGCAAATAAACCTCTGCACTCAAACACCAGTCCAAATAGAGGGCAGGGTACTTTGAGCTGTGGGAAGTCCAAGCCCACCCTTCATCCATCCAGATTTAGCAAGGTATGCATCCACAAAAAATATGATCACAAAAAGCCAGTGTATGATATGCAGACAATTGCAAGTGCCATTATCTTTGGCTTCTCCGTCTGCCCCAATTGTCAGCCACATTCAGAGCTTCCAGTTTGATCCCATGTTCTTTCATTCCCAGGTCACTGGATTAGTTGAAATCCCCTTAGTTCAGGCACAGTGTCACATAGTGTGGACCAAGCCCTTATATTCCTGACATCCTTGCTCTTTTTCTCCATCCATCTGCTCTTCCACTGGAGCTTGGAAGCTCCATCTAGTTTTCTGATTTTGACCCTGACTTGATCTCCATCATTTGCCAAACAAAAGTTCCATGGTGGTTTTCAAGATAGTCAGTCATCAGTCTGACTATGGGACAAGGCACACATAGTTCCTAGGGACATGTCACAGTGCGGTCAAATTCTCCTCCCTGCTTAAGGACCTAGAGAGGGTCACCCTATGGCCTTCTGAGAACCACTCGAGAGATATCGATCTTGACATCCAGAGAATGGCCCCATAAATTGAGATATCATCAGTGTATGTGCATTAACTTGTGTGTGTTTGTGTGTGTGTATTTAAATCACAATAACAAATGGATTGTAATATTGAAGTTTCTTCTCATCTTGAGAAGAATATTTGCTACAGAAACACTCTCACAGTAATAGAGAGAGTGTAAACTATCTAAGAAAGGAGAAATAACTGGAGGAATCGCCCAGGAGTTAGGCTCAGTGTCCCAGGAATTACGCCCAAGGAAAGTCAATGAACTCAGTGATGGAAGATAAAACCCAGCCTAAATAAAACCCTAAATCATTTAGGTGGAACATGAGATACTCTTACAACAGTTACAAGAGGTCTAAAATGCCTGGACTGGAACATAAGGGGAACACAATGACGTGGAGCTGAGAGTGCATGGCAAAACTGATTGGATCTGGCAAAAATTATGTAAGCATACCAAGGAAACCACCAGTGGGACAAAACCCTAAGAAATCTCTATGACAACATATCATGTTGAACATAATGAGATTTATAGACAAAGGAAAGATCTCAATTATGTCACTGTCACACAGGTGATGATGAACCAGTTCCATCGAAGAGTGACTCCCTGCTGTGTTTAAGATAACCTGTCAATTCTGTCTAGTCAGTTACAAGGAAATTTGCATTAATTGCACAGATTAACTATCAGCATCATTTACTGCACAATCAAAGGCAAGGCAAAGAAATCATAGACATGTTGTTGAATGCTGATGATGTTATTGGGAGTTTTGCTGGTTTTTTTTTTAAAGGGAAATCTTCGGTGACTCTCATGCATGAAGCAGATCCTTTCTCTGTGATGTTTCCTGAATAGCCACTGAGATACCAGCCCATTGAGTTGTGGTCTCTCTCTCTTTTACAAAGCAACTTCTACCTTCAGCTTGATCTCTTGCTTGAGCTTCCCTTCCGGCTACTAGGCTCCTTTTCTGATCCTGCAGAGGGCTTTTGTAAGGGATTGTGATCTCTAAGTTTTTCCCCTTTCAAGAACTAATCATTCTATTAATCACAATTCTAAACTGCTGTGGGAGATTGTTTGTGACTTATGCCTTCACATGTGATACAAGCGACCTGTGTGTATAGGGTCTTCTCTCTGTTCATGTGGGGAAGGCATGGCAGCAGGAGTAGATGGCTGCTCATTCTCTGTAAGGAAATCAGTAAATAGTGGGCACCAAGTACAAGGATGTCCTGAAATATTAAGTCTTGTCCTTTCAAGGCCCCAAAGCCTCCAGCTAGGTTCAGGGTCACGACAATCTCCAAAACACACCGAGCATGAAGTATTCAGAACCAGAAGCCTGTGTGTGCCATATCACATAAATTCATCGTGAGTACACCACTCTGTTTTTTTTTAATACTAAATTATTTTGTCCTATCGGGGCGATCTATATTACCAATTAACCAAATTTGCTGCATCTTTGGTGTCCTAGAATTGCTTTAAATTGTTGCTGGGACAGTCTTACAAACCTTCCTGTGCTGTTATGAGACCTTAAGGGGACAGCACTTATTTCAGAAATCAAAGGCAGTTGGGTTCAATCCTATGGTTAGCTGTTAGCTAGACACTGGAAGGATGGATTTGACTAAGAAAGGGAGACAGCATACATGGAGGCAGGTAACCTTTCCTTTGCAAAATGACCCATTTTGAGGCCTTACTTCAGGCTCTTCTCTTCTCCTAATCTTGGTTTTTTTATTAGTTTAGGAGAAGAATTAAAACTCCATTTACAGTATCTGTGAACCTGAATGAGTTAAGTATGTGTGACCAACTTGATGTCTGCCTGTCTGTCAACAGGGCCAGAGTTCAGGGGCATCTGATGCATAGCACAGGAATGTCAGCCATCAATCTCTGGTCCACCTAACTCTACAGCATTAGAGTTGTCATGGTTGCTCATCTGATCTTCCTCATATGATCTCCATCCACAGAGATGTCAGAAAAATCCTCCCCTGAGAGTGCAAGTTCTTTACAAATGAAAGATTATACAACAGAAGACACATGGGAGATTTATATGGGCAAGCTGTTGAAAGGATAAAGTGACAGAAGAAGTTTATTGATTAATTAAAGAAAGAATCCGCTTCAGCTGATAGGTTAGAACATAGGTAGGTGGAGTAAACAAAATAGAATGCCGGGAGGAAGAGATAGTGAGCTCAGAGAAGCCATGCTCCCCTCTCCCCGGCAGATGCCATAGCTCTGCTCTCTGAGGCAGATGTCGATGCAGCCAGCCAACATGTCAACATGCTGAATTTTTCCTGGTAAGCGCACCTCATAATACTACACTGATTATTAGAATTGGGTTAAAATGCTGAATCTAATGGGCCAGCAGTGTTTAAAAGAATACAGTTTTGGTGTATTTATTTCAGGCATAACCTTCATGCGGCCGTGGTGCTGGGGACACAGCCTCACTGCTCAAATAACTACAGAATGTCTTGCAGCCTTGTGGACAACTGAATCCACTGAAAGCCTGAGAAAGCTTGTGAAAGAGTAAAGCATGTTTTCTTGGTAGCAGCGATTTTCGGTCTGCTCTGCTTGCTAGAAGAAAGCAAGGGCTCTCATCTAAAAGAGGCTTGCTGACTCAGCTTCACCTGCAAAACCCTGCAGCCCTTAAGAGGTCCTGCCACAAAACATTTGAATGGTGTTGATAAAAGCCAACTGAATGCTTGTATGTTTTCAGCAGTAGCAGGAAAAAAAACTGTGTTGTTTAAAAATGCCAGATTTCTAGGCCATCCTGCTGGGCAAACTCTGACTGTTTGAGGAAGGAGGGCCAGTTACAGAAAGAGGGCTTGAGTGTTGTCTGTTGCAGCCTCTTTGATGGCAAGGAACCTGAAACACTGTAGACTTGTGGCACTGAATGCGGCTCTGTTCGGTACCTCAGCCACAAGGTTGGAATGGCAGAAAGCTAAGGAATGGGCTACATCTGGCCAGCAAAGCCACGGCTTTAGTCCTACTGAGATTGCTTGGTAAATGAAAGACTCATGTGGTCAGAAAAACAGAGAGAGAAATAGAGTAAAGAGAGATTCAAAGACAAAGAAAATTTTTAAATGATTTAGAGTGTGTTAAAAATATGTGCAGGCTAAAATTTGAAGTTCTTAAAGTTAAAAAAAAGGAAGAGGGTTGTTGGGTGTGGCAGTACAAACCTGCAAACCCAACACATGGGAGGCAGAGGGAGATTGACCTCTGTACCTTCAGGGTGAGGTAGCACATGCCTTTAATCCCAATGCCTTGAAGGCAGAGACAAACAGATCTTTGTGAGTTCAATGTGTAGTAGCATACACCTTTAATCCCAATGCCTGAAAGGCAGAGAGTGGCAGATCTCTGAGACTTCAAGGACAGACAGGTATACAGAGTTATTCCAGGTCAAAGATACAGAGAACCTGTCTCAAAAGGCAAAAAATAAAAAGGAAAAATAAACAAAATAGTGGTTAAATTGAAGCGCACAAAGATGGAAAATTCACAGCGAATTTTGATATTGTATGCTATTATGCTCTTTTTGAATCATTTGAATTTTGAGGCAGTAGCAATAGCTGCTAAAAGATGTTTCTTTATAAAAGCTGCTGAAATAATCCAACATAGATATTTTGAAAATGCCTTGACTTTGAAATTTGGATCTAAGGACATGATGCTTTGGAAAGGAGTTTCTATTTTGTTTTCACAGAGGGTGATAGTCTGTGGATGCCTCTATCCTAATATGGTAGGATGGACCACGCCCTACTTAAAGATGGCTGTGAACACCTTTAAAATATTGCTTCGCTCAACTGCCAACTGAGATAAATCAATAATGATGCCACCATTCAGCAGGAAGCATTTTGGAGAGAAAAAACTGCACCCATGTTCCCAAATATGGCTTATAAACGTTCTTTTACATTTAAAGTGGGATGTGATATAGACATGAATATTTGCATTAGTATAGATTTTGCTTTACTGATAGATATTTTAGGTCAATTGTGTTATATGTATATGCACTTTTGATCTTAATTAAGGTATTGTGATTGTGTAGTTCATTTAAAAATATAATGTATATAGGTTATTAATGGATAATTATTAGTAATAGTCAAGTTTGTAGTCATGTTAGTTAGATTTTCTTGCTACATAGATATATATATTTCAGTTAGATAGGCATTATTCATATCTCTCTAGACTACAAAATAGGCTATTTAATGTTTTAGTACCTTAGGGTTTTTCATGACAGTGAGACACTCTACTCTATGCAGCACATATCTACTTCAGGAAGAAGATGGGCATCACAGACGATCCTTATGGAGTTTGATAGCCATTTGGGGAAGAAACTGCTCTTGCCTGGATTGTTTCATAAACTGTACAGAAGAAATTACTCAGAGAGAGGACTACTGAACTTGCCTAAAGGTGAGATGATCTTTTCGTGTTCCTGATTCAGGAAAGGGTCAGCAAAACATTCTTCAAGACAAGCAGATAGTGACTGCCTTTGAAATTTCCTGCTTCATGGAAATGTCTGCTGGAAACTATGGGCCTGTAGGCTGAGGATGGTAACACCAACGGTAAAGAAAACCTTTGGGTGACTGTCCAGGCAGGGAGATGTCTCTGTCATTTCTAGAGTTTGAAAATGGCTTACTTTTTGTTTGCTTAGGTAACACTGTATTATTCTGGAGTCTCTGATGGAGTTGAGAATAGATAGATAGTTATAGTTTTCCATTGTTATGATAAAAGATAAAATAGATATAAATACTGTAACTGTAATTCTTGCTTGATAACTGTTTTGTTATATGTAATTTTGCTATGTTAAAGTTAAAGATTCCGTTCTTGTTTAAACAGAAATAGGAGTAATGATGGAGTATAGGTCATTGGTTAATTAAATAAAGAAACTGTTTGGCCTGAAAGGTTAGAACATAGGTGGGTCGAATAAACATAAGAGAATGCTGGGAGGAATAGGAATTGAGCTTAGAGATGCCATGCACCTCTCCCATGGGCAGAAATGGTAGCTCTGCACTCTGAGGCAGATGGCGATACAGCCAGTCACCAGGTCAGACATGCTAAATCTTTCCTTCTAAGCGCACCTCGTGCTGCAACATACATTATTAGACATGGGTTAAGAGGCTGAAAATAATGGGGCAGGCAGTGTTGAAATGAATAGTTTTGTGTTGTTATTTCGGAGCATAAGCTTACAAGGCGGCCCCATGGGGATGCAGCCCTGCTGCTCAAATTTCTACAATCAAGGGGGAAATGGAAGAAGGGAAGAAAGAGGAGAGAGAGACAAGGAAGAATGGATGAATTCAATCATTCATTGGAAAAATGAGTGAACCAATGAATGAGGAGACCTAGTAGGAAAAAATGTGCTGCATTCCCTCAGAGAGTCAGGTCAAATTAAGGATTGACAAGGTTTTCCACTAAGGAGGAGGCTTATTCTATTTTACCTTCTTTGTGCTCCAGGCCCACCCACAAGAGTGATGATGAAGACAGGGAGAAGAAGAGGAGAGGGGGTACCAGAATTCCCTGGTACAACTTCTCACCCAAATTGTAGCCAAATCACCTGACCTGGGACAGCTGATCTACATGCTGGACCCTACCTCCCAGTTTGACAACTCTAACATTTTTACCAAGTTTGTGAAGATGAAGGAACCAAAAATAGCCCAGTTACAGGATGGCAGGTTCCTTACAGGATGGGAGTCAGACATCAGTACCATACTGGTATTTGGCAGTTTGATGGGTGTGTGGGGTCTTTGCCAGGCTCCACCTAGCATCATGGATTCCCTACTTTACTGATATTATGGAGTTGGGTGCATTCATCATATGTGTGCATGTCACACACTAGTGGGCATCATATGTACATGTTTATCCTGTGTGAGGGTGAGTGTGTTCATGAGTTTTATAGCCCAAGTACTACAGAACATGATCAATGAAAGGGAACACTGTTTTCCAGATATGGCAGGGCAATTATTTAAATGAACTGACAAGGGTTGGATGGCATGGATAAGACCTATGAGAGTTCAAGGCATACCGAATCCAGGCATGACAAAGTAGGTGGCAGACAGAATTCTGGCAAAACTAAGTAGGTAGCTTGATGTCCAACTTACTGGAGAAGAGCAACTGAGCGGAGACACTTTTCACTAAGCAACATGCTCTAGTGGAGATCAAACATCCTTTGACTTACAGCCAGTACGAATTAAACCATTCATCAAATGAAACCTAATTTTCTCTGATTTTGAGTATACATTTGTGTCCCTTCCTGATTAATCTACTCTTTATCCTCTTAAGTCCCAATACCTCACGCTGATATCGGTCACATCTTTCCATTTGACATGGTTTTCCCTCAAGCTTCATACCGCCCCGAGATCATACAACTTTTTGTCCCCTCTCCACTGCTTCCTTGACATCCATCTAGTCCTTTACCACACCACGCATCCCCAGTCCTTTACTCTCCAAGGGGAAAAGACCATAAATCCTGCTTTGTTTTGAGGCATGTATTTCTGTGATGCCCCATCCACCAAACACAATCCATCATTGACCAAATAACACAACATGTTAACAAATTTTTATTCTTTGAGAAGAATAATCCATTGGAAAAGATACCAGGATTCATAGAAGACCTGAGGTATCTCTGAAAAAAACACGTTCCCAAAGAGAGAATTAAGTCTGCCCCTCAAAATTTGAGAATTTCACTTTAACAGATCTTCACCAAATCATAGACATAGATATGGAAGTCATTATCAAACTTGATGAAATACACAGAATGTTTGTTGGGAACTTGGCAAATAATTTTACCTATCTCTTGGGTTCCATCTTTTTTGTTGTACTGCACTCTTTTGCCCTCCAAGGAATCCCTGCCTAATTCCAAAGTCACCTCTACTGGAGGACATTCAGGCGTGATGTGGAGGTTGCCTTCAATGGAATCATCATGATGGTGGTAAAGGTACAGGACCGGATCATTCTCGTTGACAATGTAGAAACAGGTCGTTATGGTCTGCACCTCACCTGGGACCACGCCACTCCACTCTTCCTTAGAGCCTGGCATGATGTGGAGTTTGCCTTCCAGGTAGTCATCCAGGAGGTGGTAAATGTACAAGACCGGATCTTTCTTGTAGGTAATATAAAACCAGGTCTTCATGATTGGCACCTCTTCTAGGACCATCCCGTTCCAGTCATTCTTAGAGCCATTTGTGCCCATGAATGTATGTTTCACTGCTCTGCCAACTATGGTGTTTGAGAGATGAGTGTCTGTCACCTGAGGAAATGGCACATTGTTAGGCAGGATCTTCAGGATTAAAATCCTTTCATCACTATGAAGCTCCAAGCCATAGACACAATCAATCCCATCATATTTCAACAAATAGAGAGAGGGATATGTTGGCAGTTGATCTAGAATGATGGCTTTCCAATGGGTGACTGGTTCATTGGCTTCCTTCCAGCCATGAGAAATTCTGCGGCCAACAATATTCTCCAGGGCCTCAAAAGGCTTACTAAGTTTTTGCTTCTGGAGCGATGGCCCATTCTTCTTCTGGAGATGTGGCATGCAACTCATACTAAGAGGCATCTTCATCGTGGCGGGAGACTTTCTGAGATAGGCCACAGCACTCCTGTTCCACTGTCTCTTGGCTCTGTTTCTGTGCTTGGGCTTCATAGCTGCCAATCTCCGCATAGGAAGAACTCTTCAGTTTAAATCAGACACAAAGTGGTTTCCTCCACCATAAGTGCCTGCAAGGATAAGAAGGTGAGCATGTGAGGTCAAGGCTCTTTTTAGGAATAACTTTGGAGCAAAGTGAAAAAGGCAGGGCTGAATAGATTTGGATACCTAAATGGAATATGTTCTTAAGAAATTAATAGGAAAATTATCAAACTCTTGTCTACAGCTCAGTATATGTGTATCAGAGACATATTCCTGCTGCAAAATGCAATTGACCTCTACTGAGAAACCTACTTCCTGACTTACTATATCAATGAGAGAGGAAGCTATGCCTATACCTAAAGTGAGAAAGAAATATCTGAACAGATGGCAAAGAATTCAAAGAACAGCCACTCCTCTCCTTACCACTCAAGCTACTGGTTAGTTGGCTGATCTATAACCACCTGCCCAAGGTCATGGCACCCCAGTCCACTGGCTCTCTCTATTGTGTCTCCTGATCCAGATCCAGACTGATTACATAAAGATATTCTGTATCTTCATTAGAGAAGTGAGTACTGTGAGTCAAACTGCCAAAAGAAAACAAACATTAATCTGTGCCACAGCACCTATTAGAAATAAGTATCTTTTAAAACACATATGGACAAAGAGGATCTTTGCCATTTAAGTGGACTGAGGAATTGGACATTTTTAGCAAAGATAGAGTGGGGAGAAGACCTGACATTAACCGTCCCCCAGCTATCAAATATAGGAGTTGTTAACGACATAAATTTTGGACCCAGAGCAGATTTGAAAGAAACCTTTCTTTGACTACAGAGGTCCTAGTTGCTTCCTAAACATATTTACCAAAAGAAAATATCTTGGCTCTCTAGATTCCAACTTCTGGAAATTCGGTTGAACAGTTGTGGAGCCCAAGAGCTGAACTGACCTCCTCAGCCAGCGTGAAGATAGTAAGCCCACCTTCACAGAAGACTAGTGCTTCATGTGGAACAGAGTTGCCACCCCCAACCAAAGCTTTGTGACATCATCAAGGCTCTACTTATGTCATAAAACTCCTCCTAGCCAGGTTTCTTCCCTACTAACCCCCAGAAATATCCAGCATACAGGTCCTAAAATGCTGCTCATACAGCCCCATGAAGACCCAAAATAAAAACCCCAATCGTCTTCCCAATTACTTGAGTCATATTTTCCAAGTAACTCAACCCCTTTATGTGTTTTTTTTTTCTGTAAAATAATTTTTGGTCTGAGTCAACAACTCACATGAATGTTTTTTTTTTCCTAGCTCCAATGTCCTCATTGGTTATTTTCTATTGATTTTTCCATTACTTCATAATAATAATTATCAAACTTTCCACTTCTCTTCCTCCTCCCACATTCTTCTTGCTCCGCAAATAAACCTCTCCACTCAAACACCAGTCCAAATAGAGGGAGGGTACTTTGAGCTGTGGGAAGTCCAAGCCCACCCTTCATCCATCCAGATTTAGCAAGGTATGCATCCACAAAAAATATGATCACAAAAAGCCAGTGTATGATATGCAGACAATTGCAAGTGCCATTATCTTTGGCTTCTCCGTCTGCCACAATTGTCAGCCACATTCAGATCTTCCAGTTTGATCCCATGTTCTTTCATTCCCAGGTCACTGGATTAGTTGAAATCCCCTTAGTTCAGGCACAGTGTCTCAGAGTGTGGACCAAGCCCTTATATTCCTGACATCCTTGCTCTTTTTCTCCATCCATCTGCTCTTCCACTGGAGCTTGGAAGCTCCATCTAGTTTTCTGATTTTGACCCTGACTTGATCTCCATCATTTGCCAAACAAAAGTTCCATGGTGGTTTTCAAGATAGTCAGTCATCAGTCTGACTATGGGACAAGGCACACATAGTTCCTAGGGACATGTCACAGTGCGGTCAACTTCTCCTCCCTGCTTACGTAACTAGAGAGGGTCACCCTATGGCCTTCTGAGAACCACTCGAGAGATATCGATCTTGACATCCCCAGAATGGCCCCATAAATTGAGATATCATCAGTGTATGTGCACTAACTTGTGTGTTTGTGTGTGTGTATTTAAATCACAATAACAAATGGATTGTAATATTGAAGTTTCTTCTCATCTTGAGAAGAATATTTGCTACAGAAACACTCTCACAGTCATAGTGAGAGTGTAAACTATCTAAGAAAGGAGAAATAACTGGAGGAATCCCCCAGGAGTTAGGCTCAGTGTCCCAGGAATTACACCCAAGGAAAGTCAATGAACTCAGTGATGGAAGATAAAACCCAGCCTAAATAAAACCCTAAATCATTTAGGTGGAACATGAGATACTGTTACAACAGTTACAAGATGTCTAAAATGCCTGGACTGGAACATAAGGGGAACACAATGACGTGGAGCTGAGAGTGCATGGCAAAACTGATTGGATCTGGCAAAAATTATGTAAGCATACCAAGGAAACCACCAGTGGGACAAAACCCTAAGAAATCTGTATGACAACATATCATGTTGAACATAATGAGATTTATAGACAAAGGAAAGATCTTAATTATGTCACTGTCACACAGGTGATGATGAACCAGTGCCATCGTAGAGTGACTCCCTGCTGTGTTTAAGATAACCTGTCAATTCTGTCTAGTCAGTTACAAGGAAATTAGCATTAAGTGCACAGATTAACTATCAGCATCATTTACTGCACAATCAAAGGCAAGGCAAAGAAATCATAGACATGTTGTTGAATGCTGATTATGTTATTGGGAGTTTTGATGGGTTTTTTTCTTAAAGGGAAATCATCGGTGACTCTCATGCATGAAGCAGATCCTTTCTCTGTGATGTTACCTGAATAGCCACTGAGATACCAGCCCATTGAGTTGTGGTCTCTCTCTCTTTTAAAAAGCAACTTCTACCTTCAGCTTGATCTCTTGCTTGAGCTTCCCTTCCGGCTACTAGGCTCCTTTTCTGATCCTGCAGAGGGCTTTTGTAAGGGATTGTGATCTCTAAGTTTTTCCCCTTTCAAGAACTTATCATTCTATTAATCACAATTCTAAACTACTGTGGGAGTTTGTTTGTGATTTATGCCTTCACATGTGATACAAGCAACCTGTGTGTATAGGGTCTTCTCTCTGTTCATGTGGGGAAGGCATGGCAGCAGGAGTAGATGGCTGCTCATTGTCTGTAAGGAAATCAGTAAACAGTGGGCACCAAGTACAAGGATGTCCTGAAATATTAAGTCTTGTCCTTTCAAGGCCCCAAAGCCTCCAGCTAGGTTCAGGGTCACGACAATCTCCAAAACCCACTGAGCATGAAGTATTCAGAACCAGAAGCCTGTGTGTGCCATATCACATAAATTCATCGTGAGTACACCAATCTGTTTATTTTTAATTCTAAATTATTTTGTCCCATCAGAACGATCTATATTACCAATTAACCAAATTTGCTGCATCTTTGGTGTCCTAGAATTGCTTTAAATTGTTGCTGGGACAGTCTTACAAACCTTCCTGTGCTGTTATGAGACCTTAAGGGGACAGCACTTATTTCAGAAATCAAAGGCAGTTGGGTTCAATCCTATGGTTAGCTGTTAGCTAGACACTGGAAGGATGGATTTGACTAAGAAAGGGAGACAATATACATGGAGGCAGGTAACCTTTCCTTTGCAAAATGACCCATTTTGAGGCCTTACTTCAGGCTCTTCTCTTCTCCTAATCTTGGTTTTTTTTATTAGTTTAGGAGAAGAATTAAAACTCCATTTACAGTATCTGTGAACCTGAATGAGTTAAGTATGTGTGACCAACTTGATGTCTGCCTGTCTGTCAACAGGGCCAGAGTTCAGGGGCATCTGATGCATAGCACAGGAATGTCAGCCATCAATCTCTGGTCCACCTAACTCTACAGCATTAGAGTTATCATGGTTGCTCATCTGATCTTCCTCATATGATCTCCATCCACAGAGATGTCAGAAAAATCCTCCCCTGAGAGTGCAAGTTATTTACAAATGAAAGATTATACAACAGAAGACACATGGGAGATTTCTATGGGCAAGCTGTTGAAAGGATAAAGTGACAGAAGAAGTTTATTGATTAATTAAAGAAAGAATCCGCATCAGCTGATAGGTTAGAACATAGGTAGGTGGAGTAAACAAAATAGAAGGCCGGGAGGAAGAGGTAGTGAGCTCAGAGAAGCCATGCTCCCCTCTCCCCGGCAGATGCCATAGCTCTGCTCTCTGAGGCAGATGTCGATGCAGCCAGCCACCATGTCAGACATGCTGAATTTTTCCTGGTAAGTGCACCTCTTTATACTACACTGATTATTAGAAATGGGTTAAAATGCTGAATCTAATGGGCCAGCAGTGTTTAAAAGAATACAGTTTTTGTGTATTTATTTCAGGCATAACCTTCATGCGGCCGTGGTGCTGGGGATACAGCCTCGCTGCTCAAATAACTACAGAATGATCTTGCAGCCTTGTGGACAACTGAATCCACTGAAAGCCTAGAAAGCTTGGGAAAGAGTAAAGCATGTTTTCTTGTTAGCAGCGATTTCTCGGTCTGCTCTGCTTGCTAGAAGAAAGCAAGGGCTCTCATCTAAAAGAGGCTTGCTGACTCAGCTTCAGCTGCAAAACCCTGCAGCCCTTAAGAGGTCCTGCCACAAAACAGTTAAATGGTGTTGATAAAAGCCAACTGATTGCTTGTATGTTTTCAGCATTAGCAGGAAAAAAGACTGTGTTGTTTTAAAATGCCGGCTCTCTGGGCCATCATGCCTGGGCAAACTCTGACTGTTTGAGGAAGGAGGGCCAGCTACAGAAAGAGGGCTTGAGTGTTGTCTGTTGCAGCCTCTATTATGGCAAGGACCTTGAAACACTGTAGACTTGTGGCACTGAATGCGGCTCTGTTCGGTACCTCAGCCACAAGGTTGGAATGGCAGAAAGCTAAGGAATGGGCTACATCTGGCCAGCAAAGCCACGGCTTTAGTCCTACTGAGATTGCTTGGTAAATGAAAGACTCATGTGGTCAGAAAAACAGAGAGAGAAATAGAGTAAAGAGAGATTCAAAGACAAAGGAAATTTTTAAATGATTTACAGTGTGTTAAAAATATGTGCAGGCTAAAATTTGAAGTTCTTAAAGTTAAAAAAAGGAAGAGAGTTGTTGGGTGTGGTAGTACACACCTGTAAACCCACCACATGGGAGGCAGAGGGAGATTGACCTTTGTACCTTCAAGGTGAGGTAGCACACACCTTTAATCCCAGGGCCTTGAAGGCAGAGACAAACAGATCTTTGTGAATTCAATGTGTAGTAGCATACACCTTTAATCCCAATGCCTGAAAGGCAGAGAGAGGCAGATCTCTGAGACTTCAAGGACAGACAGGTATACAGAGTTATTCCAGGTCAAAGATACAGAGAACCTGTCTCAAAAGGCAAAAAATAAAAAGGAAAAATAAACAAAATAGAGGTTAAATTGAAGCGCACAAAGATGGAAAATTCACAGCGAATTTTGATATTGTATGCTATTATGCTCTTTTTGAATCATTTGAATTTTGAGGCAGTAGCAATAGCTGCTAAAAGATGTTTCTTTATAAAAGCTGCTGAAATAATCCAACATAGATATTTTGAAAATGCCTTGACTTTGAAATTTGTATCTAAGGACACGATGCTTTGGAAAGGATTTTCTATTTTGTTTTCACAGAGGGTGATAGTCTGTGGATACCTCTATCCTAATATGGAAGGATGGAACACGCCCTAATTAAAGGTTGCTGTGAACCCCTTTAAAAAATTGCTTCACTCAACTGCCAACTGAGATAAATCAATAATGATGCCACCATTCAGCAGGAAGCATTTTGGAGAGAAAAAACTGCACCCACGTTCCCAAATATGGCTTATAAACGTTCTTTTACATTTAAAGTGGGATGTGATATAGATATGAATATTTGCATTAGTATAGATTTTGCTTTACTGATAGAGATTTTAGGTCAATTTTGTTATATGTATATGCATTTTTGATCTTAATTAAGGTATTGTGATTGTGTAGTTCAATTAAAAATATAATGTATATAGGTTATTAATGGATAATCATTAATAATAGTCAAGTTTGTAATCATGTTAGTTAGATTTTCTAGCTACATAGATATATATATTTCAGTCAGATAGGCATTATTCATATCTCTCTATACTACAAAATAGGCTAATTAATGTTTTAGTACCTTAGGGTTTTTCATGACAGTGAGACACTCTACTCTTGGCAGCACATATCTACTTCAGGAAGAAGATGGACATCAAAGAGGATCCTTATGGAGTTTGATAGCCATTTGGGGAAGAAACTGCTCTTGCCTGGATTGTTGCATAAACTGTACACAGAAAACACTCAGAGAGAGGACTACTGAACTTGCCTAAAGGTGAGATGATCTTTTCGTGTTCCTGATTCAGGAAAGGGTCAGCAAAACATTCTTCAAGACAAGCAGATAGTGACTGCCTTTGAAATTTCCTGCTTCATGGAAATGTCTGCTGGAAACTATGTGCCTGTTGGCTGAGGGTGGAAACACCAACGGTACAGAGGAACTTTGGGTGACTGTCCAGGCAGCGAGATGTCTCTGTCATTTCTAGAGTTTGAAAATGGCTTACTTTTTGTTTGCTTAGGTAATACTGTATTATTCTGGAGTCTCTGATGGAGTTGAAGAATAGATTGATAGATAGTTATAGTTTTCCATTGTTATGATAAAAGATAATATAGATGTAAATATTGTAACTGTAATTCTTGCTCGATAACTGTTTTGTTATATGTAATTTTGCTATGTTAAAGTTAAAGATTCCGTTCTTGTTTAAACAGAAATAGGAGTAATGATGGAGTATAGGTCATTGGTTAATTAAATAAAGAAACTGTTTGGCCTGAAAGGTTAGAACATAGGTGGGTGGAATAAACATAAGAGAATGCTGGGAGGAATAGGAATTGAGCTTAGAGATGCCATGCACCTCTCCCATGGGCAGAAATGGTAGCTCTGCACTCTGAGGCAGATGGCGATACAGCCAGTCACCAGGTCAGACATGCTAAATCTTTCCTTCTAAGCGCACCTTGTGCTGCAACATACATTATTAGACATGGGTTAAGAGGCCTAAAATAATGGAGTAGGCAGTGTTGAAATGAATAGTTTTGTGTTGTTATTTCGGAGCATAACCTTACAAGGCGGCCCCATGGGGATGCAGCCCTGCTGCTCAAATTTCTACAATCAAGGGGGAAATGGAAGAAGGGAAAAAAGAAGAGAGAGAGACAGGGAAGAATGGATGAATTCAATCATTCGTTGGAAAAATGAGTGAAGCAATGAATGAGGAGACCTAGTAGGAAAATATGTGCTGCATTCCCTCAGAGTGTCAGGTCAAATTAAGGATTGACAAGGTTTTCCACTAAGGAGGAGGCTTATTCCATTTTACCTTCTTTGTGCTCCAGGCCCACCCACAAGAGTGATGATGAGGACAGGGAGAACAAGAGGAGAGGGGGTACCAGAATTCCTTGGTACAATTTCTCACCCAAATTGTAGCCAAATCACCTGACCTGGGACAGCTGATCTATATGCTGGACCCTAACTCCCAGTTTGACAACTCTCACATTTTAACCAAGTTTGTGAAGATGAAGGAACCAAAAATAGCCCAGTTACAGGATGGCAGGTTCCTTACAGGATGGGAGTCAGACATCAGTACCATACTGGTATTTGGCGGTTTGATGGGTGTGTGGGGTCTTTGTCGGACTCCTCCTAGCATCATGGATTCCCTATTTTACTGATATTATGGAGTTCGGTGCATTCATCATATGTGTGCCTGTCACACACTAGTGGGCATCATATGTACATGTTTATCCTGTGTGTGGGTGAGTGTGTTCATGAGTTTTATAGCCCAAGTACTACAGAACATGATCAATGAAAGGGAACACTGTTTTCCAGATATGGCAGGGCAATTATTTAAATGAACGGACAAGGGTTGGAGGGCATGGATAAGACCTATGAGAGTTCAAGGCATACTGAATCCAGGCATGACAAAGTAGGTGGCAGACAGAATTCTGGCAAAACTAAGTAGGTAGCTTGATGTCCAACTTGCTGGAGAAGAGCAACTGAGCGGAGACACTTTTCACTAAGCAACATGCTCTAGTGGAGATCAAACATCCTTTGACTTACAGCCAGTACGAATTAAACCTTTCATCAAATGAAACCTAATTTTCTCTGATTTTGATTATACATTTGTTTCCCTTCCTGATTAATCTACTCTTTATCCTCTTAAGTCCCAATACCTCACGCTGATATCGGTCACATCTTTCCATTTGACATGGTTTTCCCTCAAGCTTCATACCGCCCCGAGATCATACAACTTTTTGTCCCCTCTCCACTGCTTCCTTGACAGCCATCTTGTCCTTTACCACACCACGCTTCCCCAGTCTTTTACTCTCCAAGGGAAAAGACCATAAATCCTGCTTTGTTTTGAGGCATGTATTTCTGTGATGCCCCATCCACCAAACACAATCCATCATTGACCAAATAACACAACATGTTAACAAATTTTTATTCTTTGAGAAAGAATAATCCATTGGAAAAGATACCAGGATTCATAGAAGACCTGAGGTATCTCTGAAAAAACACATTCCCAAAGAGAGAATTAAGTCTGCCCCTCAAAATTTGAGAATTTCACTTTAACAGATCTTCACCAAATCATAGACATAGATATGGAAGTCATTATCAAACTTGATGAAATACACAGAATGTTTGTTGGGAACTTGGCAAATAATTTTACCTATCTCTTGGGTTCCATCTTTTTTGTTGTACTGCACTCTTTTGCCCTGCAAGGAATCCCTGCCTAATTCCAAAGTCACCTCTACTGGAGGACATTCAGGCGTGATGTGGAGGTTGCCTTCAATGGAATCATCATGATGGTGGTAAAGGTACAGGACCGGATCATTCTCGTTGACAATGTAGAAACAGATCGTTATAGTCTGCACCTCATCTGGGACCACGCCACTCCACTCTTCCTTAGAGCCTGGCAGATGTGGAGGTTGCCTTCCAGGTAGTCATCCAGGAGGTGGTAAATGTACAAGACCGGATCTTTCTTGTAGGTAATATAAAACTAAGTCTTCATGATTGGTACCTCTTCTAGGACCATCCCGTTCCAGTCATTCTTAGAGCCATTTGTGCCCATGAATGTATGTTTCACTGCTCTGCCAACTATGGTGTTTGAGAGATGAGTGTCTGTCACCTGAGGAAATGGCACATTATTAGGCAGGATCTTCAGGTTTAAAATCCTTTCATCACTATGAAGCTCCAAGCCATAGACACAATCAATCCCATCATATTTCAACAAATAGAGAGAGGGATATGTTGGCAGTTGATCTAGAATGATGGCTTTCCAATGGGTGACTGGTTCATTGGCTTCCTTCCAGCCATGAGAAATTCTGCTGCCAACAATATTCTCCAGGGCCTCAAAAGGCTTACTAAGTTTTTGCTTCTGGAACGATGGCCCATTCTTCTTCTGGAGATGAGGCATGCCACTCATACTAAGAGGCATCTTTATCATGGCGGGAGACTTTCTGAGATAGGCCACAGCACTCCTGTTCCACTGTCTCTTGGCTCTGTTTCTGTGCTTGGGCTTCATAGCTGCCAATCTCTGCATAGGAAGAACTCTTCAGTTTAAATCAGACACAAAGTGGTTTCCTCCACCATAAGTGCCTGCAAGGATAAGAAGGTGAGCATGTGAGGTCAAGGCTCTTTTTAGGAATAACTTTGGAGCAGGTGAAAAAGGCAGGGCTGAATAGATTTGGATACCTAAATGGAATATGTTCTTAAGAAATTAATAGGAAAATTATCAAACTCTTGTCTACAGCTCAGTATATGTGTATCAGAGACATATTCCTGCTGCAAAATGCAATTGACCTCTACTGAGAAACCTACTTCCTGACTTACTATATCAATGAGAGACGAAGCTATGCCTATACATAAAGTGAGAAAGAAATATCTGAACAGATGGCAAACAATTAAAAGAACAGCCACTCCTCTCCTTACCACTCAAGCTACTGGTTAGTTGGCTGATCTATAACCACCTGCCCAAGGTCATGGCACTCCAGTCCACTGGCTCTCTCTATTGTGTCTCCTGATCCAGATCCAGGTTGATTACATAAAGATATTCTGTATCTTCATTAGAGAAGTGAGTACTGTGAGTCAAACTGCCAAAAGAAAGAAACATTAATCTGTGCAACAGCACCTATTAGAAATAATTATCTTTTAAAACACATATGGACAAAGAGGATCTTTTCCATTTAAGTGGACTGAGGAATTGGACATTTTTAGCAAAGATAGACTGGGGAGAAGACCTGACATTAACCGTCCCCCAGCTATCAAATATAGGAGCTGTTAACGACATAAATTTTGGACCCAGAGCAGATTTGAAAGAAACCTTTCTTTGACTACAGAGGTCCTAGTTGCTTCCTAAACATATTTACCAAAAGAAAATATCTTGGCTCTCTAGATTCCAACTTCTGGAAATTCGGTTGAACAGATGTGGAGCCCAAGAGCTGAACTGACCTCCTCAGCCACCGTGAAGATAGTAAGCCCACCTTCACAGAAGACTAGTGCTTCATGTGGAACAGAGTTGCCACCCCCAACCAAAGCTTTGTGACATCATCAAGGCTCTACTTATGTCATAAAACTCCTCCTAGCCAGGTTTCTTCCCTACTAACCCCCAGAAATATCCAGCATACAGGTCCTAAAATGCTGCTCATACAGCCCCATGAAGACCCAAAATAAAAACCGCAATCTTCTTCCCAATTACTTGAGTCATATTTTCCAAGTAACTCAACCACTTTATGTCTTTTTTTTTTCTGTAAAATAATTTTTCGTCTGAGTCAACAACTCACGTGAATGTTTTTTTTCCTACCTCCAATGTCCTCATTGGTTATTTTCTATTGATTTTTCCATTACTTCATAATAATAATTATCAAACGTTCCACTTCTCTTCCTCCTCCCACATTCTTCTTGCTCCGAAAATAAACCTCTCCACTCAAACACCAGTCCAAATAGAGGGCAGGGTACTTTGAGCTGTGGGAAGTCCAAGCCCACCCTTCATCCATCCAGATTTAGCAAGGTATGCATCCACAAAAAATTTGATCACAAAAAGCCAGTGTATGATATGCAGACAATTGCAAGTGCCATTATCTTTGGCTTCTCCGTCTGCCACAATTGTCAGCCACATTCAGAGCTTCCAGTTTGATCCCATGTTCTTTCATTCCCAGGTCACTGGATTAGTTGAAATCCCCTTAGTTCAGGCACAGTGTCTCATAGTGTGGACCAAGCCCTTATATTCCTGACATCCTTGCTCTTTTTCTCCATCCATCTGCTCTTCCACTGGAGCTTGGAAGCTCCATCTAGTTTTCTGATTTTGACCCTGACTTGATCTCCATCATTTGCCAAACAAAAGTTCCATGGTGGTTTTCAAGATAGTCAGTCATCAGTCTGACTATGGGACAAGGCACACATAGTTCCTAGGGACATGTCACAGTGTGGACAACTTCTCCTCCCTGTTTAAGTACCTAGAGAGGGTCACCCTATGGCCTTCTGAGAACCACTCGAGAGATATCGATCTTGACATCCCCAGAATGGCCCCATAAATTGAGATATCATCAGTGTATGTGAATTAACTTGTGTGTGTTTGTGTGTGTGTATTTAAATCACAATAACAAATGGATAGTAATATTGAAGTTTCTTCTCATCTTGAGAAGAATATTTGCTACAGAAACACTCTCACAGTAATAGTGAGAGTGTAAACTGTCTCATCAAGGAGAAATAACTGGAGGAATCCCCCAGGAGTTAGGCTCAGTGTCCCAGGAATTACGCCCAAGGAAAGTCAATGAACTCAGTGATGGAAGATAAAACCCAGCCTAAATAAAACCCTAAATCATTTAGGTGGAACATGAGATACTCTTACAACAGTTACAAGAGGTCTAAAATGCCTGGACTGGAACCTAAGGGGAACACAATGACGTGGAGCTGAGAGTGCATGGCAAAACTGATTGGATCTGGCAAAAATTATGTAAGCATACCAAGGAAACCACCAGTGGGACAAAACCCTAAGAAATCTGTATGACAACATACCATGTTGAACATAATGAGATTTGTAGACAAAGGAAAGATCTTAATTATGTCACTGTCACACAGGTGATGATGAACCAGTTCCATCATAGAGTGACTCCTTGCTGTGTTTAAGATAACCTGTCAATTCTGTCTAGTCAGTTACAAGGAAATTTGCATTAATTGCACAGATTAACTATCAGCATCATTTACTGCACAATCAAAGGCAAGGCAAAGAAATCATAGACATGTTGTTGAATGCTGATGATGTTATTGGGAGTTTTGATGGGTTTTTTTCTTAAAGGGAAATCATCGGTGAGTCTCATGCATGAAGCAGATCCTTTCTCTGTGATGTTTCCTGAATAGCCACTGAGATACCAGCCCATTGAGTTGTGGTCTCTCTCTCTTTTAAAAAGCAACTTCTACCTTCAGCTTGATCTCTTGCTTGAGCTTCCCTTCCGGCTACTAGGCTCCTTTCTGATCCTGCAGAGGGCTTTTGTAAGGGATTGTGATCTCTAAGTTTTTCCCCTTTCAAGAACTAATCATTCTATTAATCACAATTCTAAACTGATGTGGGAGTTTGTTTGTGACTTATGCTTTCATATGTGATACAAACGACCTGTGTGTATAGGGTCTTCTCTCTGTTCATGTGGGGAAGGCATGGCAGCAGGAGTAGATGGCTGCTCATTCTCTGTAAGGAAATCAGTCAACAGTGGGGACCAAGTACAAGGATGTCCTGAAATATTAAGTCTTGTCCTTTCAAGGCCCCAAAGCCTCCAGCTAGGTTCAGGGTCACGACAATCTCCAAAACCCACCGAGCATGAAGTATTCAGAACCAGAAGCCTGTGTGTGCCATATCACATAAATTCATCGTGAGTACACCAATCTGTTTTTTTTTTAATTCTAAATTATTTTGTCCCATCAGAACGATCTATATTACCAATTAACCAAATTTGCTGCATCTTTGGTGTCCTAGAATTGCTTTAAATTGTTGCTGGGACAGTCTTACAAACCTTCCTGTGCTGTTATGAGACCTTAAGGGGACAGCACTTATTTCAGAAATCAAAGGCAGTTGGGTTCAATCCTATGGTTAGCTGTTAGCTAAACACTGGAAGGATGGATTTGACTAAGAAAGGGAGACAGCATACATGGAGGCAGGTAACCTTTCCTTTGCAAAATGACCCATTTTGAGGCCTTACTTCAGGCTCTTCTCTTCTCCTAATCTTGGTTTTTTTATTAGTTTAGGAGAAGAATTAAAACTCCATTTACAGTATCTGTGAACCTGAATGAGTTAAGTATGTGTGATCAACTTGATGTCTGCCTGTCTGTCAACATGGCCAGAGTTCAGGGGCATCTGATGCATAGCACAGGAATGTCAGCCATCAATCTCTGGTCCACCTAACTCTACAGCATTAGAGTTGTCATGGTTGCTCATCTGATCTTCCTCATATGATCTCCATCCACAGAGATGTCAGAAAAATCCTCCCCTGAGAGTGCAAGTTCTTTACAAATGAAAGATTATACAACAGAAGACACATGGGAGATTTATATGGGCAAGCTGTTGAAAGGATAAAGTGACAGAAGAAGTTTATTGATTAATTAAAGAAAGAATCCGCTTCAGCTGATAGGTTAGAACATACGTAGGTGGAGTAAACAAAATAGAATGCCGGGAGGAAGAGGTAGTGAGCTCAGAGAAGCCATGCTCCCCTCTCCCCGGCAGATGCCATAGCTCTGCTCTCTGAGGCAGATGTCGATGCAGCCCGCCACCATGTCAGACATGCTGAATTTTTCCTGGTAATTGCACCTCGTTATACTACACTGATTATTAGAAATGGGTTAAAATGCTGAATCTAATGGGCCAGCAGTGTTTAAAAGAATACAGTTTTTGTGTATTTATTTCAGGCATAACCTTCATGCGGCCGTGGTGCTGGGGACACAGCCTCGCTGCTCAAATAACTACAGAATGGCTTGCAGCCTTGTGGACAACTGAATCCACTGAAAGCCTGAGAAAGCTTGGGAAAGAGTAAAGCATGTTTTCTTGGTAGCAGCGATTTCTCGGTCTGCTCTGCTTGCTAGAAGAAAGCAAGGGCTCTCATCTAAAAGAGGCTTGCTGACTCAGCTTCAGCTGCAAAACCCTGCAGCCCTTAAGAGGTCCTGCCACAAAACATTTAAATGGTGTTGATACAAGCCAACTGAATGCTTGTATGTTTTCAGCAGTAGCAGGAAAAAAAACTGTGTTGTTTTAAAATGCCGGCATTCTGGGCCATCCTGCCTGGGCAAACTCTGACTGTTTGAGGAAGGAGGGCCAGCTACAGAAAGAGGGCTTGAGTGTTGTCTGTTGCAGCCTCTTTGATGGCAAGGACCTTGAAACACTGTAGACTTGTGGCACTGAATGCGGCTCTGTTCGGTACCTCAGCCACAAGGTTCGAATGGCAGAAAGCTAAGGAATGGGCTACATCTGGCCAGCAAAGCCACGGCTTTAGTCCTACTGAGATTGCTTGGTAAATGAAAGACTCATGTGGTCAGAAAAACAGAGAGAGAAATAGAGTAAAGAGAGATTCAAAGACAAAGAAAATTTTTAAATGATTTACAGTGTGTTAAAAATATGTGCAGGCTAAAATTTGAAGTTCTTAAAGTTAAAAAAAGGAAGAGAGTTGTTGGGTGTGGTAGGACACACCTGTAAACCCAACACATGGGAGGCAGAGGGAGATTGACCTCTGTACCTTCAAGGTGAGGTAGCACACGCCTTTAATCCCAGTGCCTTGAAGGCAGAGACAAACAGATCTTTGTGAGTTCAATGTGTAGTAGCATACACCTTTAATCCCAATGCCTGAAAGGCAGAGAGAGGCAGATCTCTGAGACTTCAAGGACAGACAGGTATACAGAGTTATTCCAGGTCAAAGATACAGAGAACCTGTCTCAAAAGGCAAAAAATAAATAGGAAAAGTAAACAAAATAGAGGTTAAATTGAAGCGCACAAAGATGGAAAATTCACAGTGAATTTTGATATTGTATGCTATTATGCTCTTTTTGAATCATTTGAATTTTGAGGCAGAAGCAATAGCTGCTAAAAGATGTTTCTTTATAAAAGCTGCTGAAATAATCCAACATAGATATTTTGAAAATGCCTTGACTTTGAAATTTGGATCTAAGGACATGATGCTTTGGAAAGGAGATTCTATTTTGTTTTCACAGAGGGTGATAGTCTGTGGATGCCTCTATCCTAATATGGTAGGATGGACGACACCCTACTTAAAGGTTTCTCTGAACACCTTTAAAAAATTGCTTCGCTCAACTGCCAACTGAGATAAATCAATAATGATGCCACCATTCAGCAGGAAGCATTTTGGAGAGAAAAAACTGCACCCACGTTCCCAAATATGGCTTATAAACGTTCTTTGACATTTAAAGTGGGATGTGATATAGATATGAATATTTGCATTAGTATAGATTTTGCTTTACTGATAGAGATTTTAGGTCAATTGTGTTATATGTATATGCATTTTTGATCTTCATTAAGGTATTGTGATTGTGTAGTTCATTTAAAAATATAATGTATATAGGTTATTAATGGATAATCATTAATAAGAGTCAAGTTTGTAGTCATGTTAGTTAGATTTTCTAGCTACATAGAGATATATATATTTCAGTTAGATAGGCATTATTCATATCTCTCTAGACTACAAAACAGGCTATTTAATGTTTTAGTACCTTAGGGTTTTTCATGACAGTGAGACACTCTACTCTTGGCAGCACATATCTACTTCAGGAAGAAGATGGGCATCAAAGAGGATCCTTATGGAGTTTGATAGCCATTTGGGGAAGAAACTGCTCTTGCCTGGATTGTTGCATAAACTGTACACAGAAAACACTCAGAGAGAGGACTACTGAACTTGCCTAAAGGTGAGATGATCTTTTCGTGTTCCTGATTCAGGAAAGGGTCAGCAAACATTCTTCAAGACAGGCAGATAGTGACTGCCTTTGAAATTTCCTGCTTCATGGAAATGTCTGCTGGAAACTATGGGCCTGTAGGCTGAGGATGGAAACACCAACAGTACAGAGGAACTTTGGGTGACTGTCCAGGCAGCGAGATGTCTCTGTCATTTCTAGAGTTTGAAAATGGCTTACTTTTTGTTTGCTTAGGTAATACTGTATTATTCTGGAGTCTCTGATGGAGTTGAAGAATAGATAGATAGTTATAGTTTTCCATTGTTATGATAAAAGATAAAATAGATATAAATATTGTAACTGTAATTCTTGCTTGATAACTGTTTTGTTATATGTAATTTTGCTATGTTAAAGTTAAAGATTCCGTTCTTGTTTAAACAGAAATAGGAGTAATGATGGAGTATAGGTCATTGGTTAATTAAATAAAGAAACTGTTTGGCCTGAAAGGTTAGAACATAGGTGGGTGGAATAGGAATAGGAATTGAGCTTAGAGATGCCATGCACCTCTCCCATGGGCAGAAATGGTAGCTCTGCACTCTGAGGCAGATGGCGATACAGCCGGCCACCAGGTCAGACATGCTAAATCTTTCCTTCTAAGCGCACCTCGTGCTGCAACATACATTATTAGACATGGGTTAAGAGGCTGAAAATAATGGGGCAGGCAGTGTTGAAATGAATAGTTTTGTGTTGTTATTTCGGAGCATAACCTTACAAGGCGGCCCCATGGGGATGCAGCCCTGCTGCTCAAATTTCTACAATCAAGGGGGAAATGGAAGAAGGGAAGAAAGAAGAGAGAGAGACAAGGAAGAATGGATGAATTCAATCATTCCTTGGAAAAATGAGTGAACCAATGAATGAGGAGACCTAGTAGGAAAAAATGTGCTGCATTCCCTCAGGGAGTCAGGTCAAATTAAGGATTGACAAGGTTTTCCACTAAGGAGGAGGCTTATTCCATTTTACCTTCTTTGTGCTCCAGGCCCACCCACAAGAGTGATTATGAGGACAGGGAGAAGAAGAGGAGAGGGTGTACCAGAATTCCCTGGTACAATTTCTCACCCAAATTGTAGCCAAATCACCTGACCTGGGACAGCTGATCTACATGCTGGACCCTAACTCCCAGTTTGACATCTCTAACATTTTAACCAAGTTTGTGAAGATGAAGGAACCAAAAATAGCCCAGTTACAGGATGGCAGGTTCCTTACAGGATGGGAGTCAGACATCAGTACCATACTGGTATTTAGCGGTTTGATGGGTGTGTGGAGTCTTTGCCAGACTCCACCTAGCATCATGGATTCCCTACTTTACTGATATTATGGAGTTCGGTGCATTCATAATATGTGTGCATGTCACACACTAGTGGGCATCATATGTACATGTTTATCCTGTGTGTGGGTGAGTGTGTTCATGAGTTTTATAGCCCAAGTACTACAGAACATGATCAATGAAAGGGAACACTGTTTTCCAGATATGGCAGGGCAATTATTTAAATGAACTGACAAGGGTTGGATGGCATGGATTAGACCTATGAGAGTTCAAGGCATACCGAATCCAGGCATGACAAAGTAGGTGGCAGAGAGAATTCTGGCAAAACTAAGTAGGTAGCTTGATGTCCAACTTACTGGAGAAGAGCAACTGAGCGGAGACACTTTTCACTAAGCAACATGCTCTAGTGGAGATCAAACATTCTTTGACTTACAGCCAGTACGAATTAAACCATTCATCAAATGAAACCTAATTTTCTCTGATTTTGAGTATACATTTGTGTCCCTTCCTGATTAATCTACTCTTTATCCTCTTAAGTCCCAATACCTGACGCTGATATCGGTCATATCTTTCCATTTGACATGGTTTTCCCTCAAGCTTCATACCGCCCCGAGATCATACAATTTTTGTCCCCTCTCCACTGCTTCCTTGACAGCCATCTTGTCCTTTACCACACCACGCATCCCCAGTCCTTTACTCTCCAAGGGGAAAAGACCATAAATCCTGCTTTGTTTTGAGGCATGTATTTCTGTGATGCCCCATCCACCAAACACAATCCATCATTGACCAAATAACACAACATGTTAACAAATTTTTATTCTTTGAGAAAGAATAATCCATTGGAAAAGATACCAGGATTCATAGAAGACCTGAGGTATCTCTGAAAAACACATTCCCAAAGAGAGCATTAAGTCTGCCCCTCAAAATTTGAGAATTTCACTTTAACAGATCTTCACCAAATCATAGACATAGATATGGAAGTCATTATCAAACTTGATGAAATACATAGAAGGTTTGTTGGGAAGTTGGCAAATAATTATACCTATCTCTTGGGTTCCATCTTTTTTGTTGTACTGCACTCTTTTGCCCTCCAAGGAATCCCTGCCTAATTCCAAAGTCACCTCTACTGTTGGACATTCAGGCGTGATGTGGAGGTTGCCTTCAATGGAATCATCATGATGGTGGTAAAGGTACAGGACCGGATCATTCTCGTTGACAATGTAGAAACAGGTCGTTATGGTCTGCACCTTATCTGGGACCACGCCACTCCACTCTTCCTTAGAGCCTGGCATGATGTGGAGGTTGCCTTCCAGGTAGTCATCCAGGAGGTGGTAAATGTACAAGACGGGATCTTTCTTGTAGGTAATATAAAACCAGGTCTTCATGATTGGCACCTCTTCTAGGACCCTCCCGTTCCAGTCATTCTTAGAGCCATTTGTGCCCATGAATGTATGTTTCACTGCTCTGCCAACTATGGTGTTTGAGAGATGAGTGTCTGTCACCTGAGGAAATGGCACATTATTAGGCAGGATCTTCAGGTTTAAAATCCTTTCATCACTATGAAGCTCCAAGCCATAGACACAATCAATCCCATCATATTTCAACAAATAGAGAGAGGGATATGTTGGCAGTTGATCTAGAATGATGGCTTTCCAATGGGTGACTGGTTCATTGGCTTCCTTCCAGCCATGAGAAATTCTGCTGCCAACAATATTCTCCAGGGCCTCAAAAGGCTTACTAAGTTTTTGCTTCTGGAGCGATGGCCCATTCTTCTTCTGGAGATGAGGCATGCAACTCATACTAAGAGGCATCTTTATCATGGCGGGAGACTTTCTGAGATAGGCCACAGCACTCCTGTTCCACTGTCTCTTGGCTCTGTTTCTGTGCTTGGGCTTCATAGCTGCCAATCTCTGCATAGGAAGAACTCTTCAGTTTAAATCAGACACAAAGTGGTTTCCTCCACCATAAGTGCCTGCAAGGATAAGAAGGTGAGGATGTGAGGTCGAGGCTCTTTTTAGGAATAACTTTGGAGCAGGTGAAAAAGGCAGGGCTGAATAGATTTGGATACCTAAATGGAATATGTTCTTAAGAAATTAATAGGAAAATTATCAAACTCTTGTCTACAGCTCAGTATATGTGTATCAGAGACATATTCCTGCTGCAAAATGCAATTGACCTCTACTGAGAAACCTACTTCCTGACTTACTATATCAATGAGAGACGAAGCTATGCCTATACATAAAGTGAGAAAGAAATATCTGAACAGATGGCAAACAATTAAAAGAACAGCCACTCCTCTCCTTACCACTCAAGCTACTGGTTTGTTGGCTGATCTATAACCACCTGCCCAAGGTCATGGCACTCCAGTCCACTGGCTCTCTCTATTGTGTCTCCTGATCCAGATCCAGGTTGATTACATAAAGATATTCTGTATCTTCATTAGAGAAGTGAGTACTGTGAGTCAAACTGCCAAAAGAAAGAAACATTAATCTGTGCAACAGCACCTATTAGAAATAATTATCTTTTAAAACACATATGGACAAAGAGGATCTTTTCCATTTAAGTGGAATGAGGAATTGGACATTTTTAGCAAAGATAGACTGGGGAGAAGACCTGACATTAACCGTCCCCCAGCTATCAAATATAGGAGCTGTTAACAACATAAATTTTGGACCCAGAGCAGATTTGAAAGAAACCTTTCTTTGACTACAGAGGTCCTAGTTGCTTCCTAAACATATTTACCAAAAGAAAATATCTTGGCTCTCTAGATTCCAACTTCTGGAAATTCGGTTGAACAGTTGTGGAGCTCAAGAGCTGAACTGACTTCCTCAGCCACCGTGAAGATAGTAAGCCCACCTTCACAGAAGACTAGTGCTTCATGTGGAACAGAGTTGCCACCCCCAACCAAAGCTTTGTGACATCATCAAGGCTCTACTTATGTCATAAAACTCCTCCTAGCCAGGTTTCTTCCCTACTAACCCCCAGAAATATCCAGCATACAGGTCCTAAAATGCTGCTCATACAGCCCCATGAAGACCCAAAATAAAAACCGCAATCTTCTTCCCAATTACTTGAGTCATATTTTCCAAGTAACTCAACCCCTTTATGTCTTTTTTTTTTCTGTAAAATAATTTTTCGTCTGAGTCAACAACTCACGTGAATGTTTTTTTTCCTACCTCCAATGTCCTCATTGGTTATTTTCTATTGATTTTTCCATTACTTCATAATAATAATTATCAAACGTTCCACTTCTCTTCCTCCTCCCACATTCTTCTTGCTCCGAAAATAAACCTCTCCACTCAAACACCAGTCCAAATAGAGGGCAGGGTACTTTGAGCTGTGGGAAGTCCAAGCCCACCCTTCATCCATCCAGATTTAGCAAGGTATGCATCCACAAATAATTTGATCACAAAAAGCCAGTGTATGATATGCAGACAATTGCAAGTGCCATTATCTTTGGCTTCTCCGTCTGCCACAATTGTCAGCCACATTCAGAGCTTCCAGTTTGATCCCATGTTCTTTCATTCCCAGGTCACTGGATTAGTTGAAATCCCCTTAGTTCAGGCACAGTGTCTCATAGTGTGGACCAAGCCCTTATATTCCTGACATCCTTGCTCTTTTTCTCCATCCGTCTGCTCTTCCACTGGAGCTTGGAAGCTCCATCTAGTTTTCTGATTTTGACCCTGACTTGATCTCCATCATTTGCCAAACAAAAGTTCCATGGTGGTTTTCAAGATAGTCAGTCATCAGTCTGACTATGGGACAAGGCACACATAGTTCCTAGGGACATGTCACAGTGCGGTCAACTTCTCCTCCCTGCTTAAGTACCTAGAGAGGGTCACCCTATGGCCTTCTGAGAACCACTCGAGAGATATCGATCTTGACATCCCCAGAATATCCCCATAAATTGAGATATCATCAGTGTATGTGCATTTACTTGTGTGTGTGTGTTTGTGTGTGTGTATTTAAATCACAATAACAAATGGATTGTAATATTGAAGTTTCTTCTCATCTTGAGAAGAATATTTGCTACAGAAACACTCTCACAGTAATAGTGAGAGTGTAAACTATCTAAGAAAGGAGAAATAACTGGAGGAATCCCCCAGGAGTTAGGCTCAGTGTCCCAGGAATTACGCCCAAGGAAAGTCAATGAACTCAGTGATGGAAGATAAAACCCAGCCTAAATAAAACCCTAAATCATTTAGGTGGAACATGAGATACTCTTAGAACAGTTACAAGAGGTCTAAAATGCCTGGACTGGAACATAAGGGGTACACAATGACGTGGAGCTGAGAGTGCATGGCAAAACTGATTGGATCTGGCAAAAAATATGTAAGCATACCAAGGAAACCACCAGTGGGACAAAACCCTAAGAAATCTGTATGACATCATATCATGTTGAACATAATGAGATTTATAGGCAAAGGAAAGATCTTAATTATGTCACTGTCACACAGGTGATGATGAACCAGTTCCATCGAGGAGTGACTCCCTGCTGTTTATAAGATAACCTGTCAATTCTGTCTAGTCTGTTACAAGGAAATTTGCATTAATTGCACAGATTAACTATCAGCATCATTTACTGCACAATCAAAGGCAAGGCAAAGAAATCATAGACATGTTGTTGAATGCTGATGATGTTATTGGGAGTTTTGATGGGTTTTTTTCTTAAAGGGAAATCATCGGTGACTCTCACGCATGAACAGATCCTTTCTCTGTGATGTTTCCTGAATAGCCACTGAGATACCAGCCCATTGAGTTGTGGTCTCTCTCTCTTTTAAAAAGCAACTTCTACCTTCAGCTTGATCTCTTGCTTGAGCTTCCCTTCCGGCTACTAGGCTCCCTTTCTGATCCTGCAGAGGGCTTTTGTAAGGGATTGTGATCTCTAAGTTTTTCCCCTTTCAAGAACTAATCATTCTATTAATCACAATTCTAAACTGCTGTGGGAGTTTGTTTGTGACTTATGCCTTCACATGTGATACAAGCGACCTGTGTGTATAGGGTCTTCTCTCTGTTCATGTGGGGAAGGCATGGCAGCAGGAGTAGATGGCTGCTCATTCTCTGTAAGGACATCAGTAAACAGTGGGCACCAAGTACAAGGATGTCCTGAAATATTAAGTCTTGTCCTTTCAAGGCCCCAAAGCCTCCAGCTAGGTTCAGGGTCACGACAATCTCCAAAACCCTCCGAGCATGAAGTATTCAGAACCAGAAGCCTGTGTGTGCCATATCACGTAAATTCATCGTGAGTACACCAATCTGTTTTTTTTTTAATTCTAAATTATTTTGTCCATCAGAACGATCTATATTACCAATTAACCAAATTTGCTGCATCTTTGGTGTCCTAGAATTGCTTTAAATTGTTGCTGGGACAGTCTTACAAACCTTCCTGTGCTGTTATGAGACCTTAAGGGGACAGCACTTATTACAGAAATCAAAGGCAGTTGGGTTCAATCCTATGGTTATCTGTTAGCTAGACACTGGAAGGATGGATTTGACTAAGAAAGGGAGACAGCATACATGGAGGCAGGTAACCTTTCCTCTGCAAAATGACCCATTTTGAGGCCTTACTTCAGGCTCCTCTCTTCTCCTAATCTTGGTTTTTTTATTAGTTTAGGAGAAGAATTAAAACTCCATTTACAGTATCTGTGAACCTGAATGAGTTAAGTATGTGTGAACAACTTGATGTCTGCCTGTCTGTCAACACGGCTAGAGTTCATGGGCATCTGATGCATAGCACAGGAATGTCAGCCATCAACCTCTGCTCCACCTAACTCTACAGCATAAGGGTTATCATGGTTGCTCATCTGATCTTCCTCATCTGATCTCCATCCACAGAGATGTCAAAAAATAGTCCCCTGAGAGAGCAAGTTCTTTACAAATGAAAGATTATACAACAGAAGACACAAGGGAGATTAATTTGGGCAAGCTGTTGAAAGGTTAAAGTGATGGAAGAATTTCATTGCTTAATTAAGGAAAGAATCCGCTTCACCTGATAGGTTAGAACATAGGTAGGTGGAGTAAACAAAATAGAATGCCGGGAGGAAGAGGTAGTGAGCTCAGAGAAGCCATGCTCCCCTCTCCCCGGCAGATGCCATAGCTCTGCTCTCTGAGGCAGATGTCGATGCAGCCAGCCACCATGTCAGACATGCTGAATTTTTCCTGGTAAGTGCACCTCATTATACTACACTGATTATTAGAAATGGGTTAAAATGCTGAATCTAATGGGCCAGCAGTGTTTAAAAGAATACAGTTTTTGTGTATTTATTTCAGGCATAACCTTCATGCGGCCGTGGTGATGGGGACACAGCCTCGCTGCTCAAATAACTACAGAATGGCTTGCAGCCTTGTGGACAAATGAATCCACTGAAACCCTGAGAAAGCTTGGGAAAGAGTAAAGCATGTTTTCTTGGTAGCAGCGATCTCTCGGTCTGCTCTGCTTGCTAGAAGAAAGCAAGAGCTCTCATCTAAAAGAGGCTTGCTGACTCAGCTTCAGCTGCAAAACCCTGCAGCCCTTAAGAGGTCCTGCCACAAAACATTTAAATGGTGTTGATAAAAGCCAACTGAATGCTTGTATGTTTTCAGCAGTAGCAGGAAAACAAACTGTGTTGTTATAAAATGCCGGCTTTCTGGGCCATCCTGCCTGGGCAAACTCTGACTGTTTGAGGAAGGAGGGCGAGCTACAGAAAGAGGGCTTGAGTGTTGTCTGTTGCAGCCTCTTTGATGGCAAGGACCTTGAAACACTGTAGACTTGTGGCACTGAATGCGGCTCTGTTCGGTACCTCAGCCACAAGGTTGGAATGGCAGAAAGCTAAGGAATGGGCTACATCTGGCCAGCAAAGCCACGGCTTTAGTCCTACTGAGATTGCTTGGTAAATGAAAGACTTATGTGGTCAGAAAAACAGAGAGAGAAATAGAGTAAAGAGAGATTCAAAGACAAAGAAAATTTTTAAATGATTTACAGTGTGTTAAAAATATGTGCAGGCTAAAATTTGAAGTTCTTAAAGTTAAAAAAAGGAAGAGAGTTGTTGGGTGTGGTAGTACACACCTGTAAACCCAACACATGGGAGGCAGAGGGAGATTGACCTCTGTACCTTCAAGGTGAGGTAGCACACGCCTTTAAGCCCAGTGCCTTGAAGGCAGAGACAAACAGATCTTTGTGAGTTCAATGTGTAGTAGCATACATCTTTAATCCCAATGCCTGAAAGGCAGAGAGAGGCAGATCTCTGAGACTTCAAGGACAGACAGGTATACAGAGTTATTCCAGGTCAAAGATACAGAGAACCTGTCTCAAAAGGCAAAAAATAAAAAGGAAAAATAAACAAAATAGAGGTTAAATTGAAGCGCACAAAGATGGAAAATTCACAGCGAATTTTGATATTGTATGCTATTATGCTTTTTTTGAATCATTTGAATTTTGAGGCAGTAGCAATAGCTGCTAAAAGATGTTTCTTTATAAAAGCTGCTGAAATAATCCAACATAGATATTTTGAAAATGCCTTGACTTTGAAATTTGGATCTAAGGACATGATGCTTTGGAAAGGAATTTCTATTTTGTTTTCACAGAGGGTGATAGTGTGTGGATGCCTCTATCCTAATATGGTAGGATGGACCACTCCCTACTAAAAGGTTGCTGTGAACACCTTTAAAAAATTGATTCGCTCAACTGCCAACTGAGATCAATCAATAATGTTGCCACCATTCAGCAGGAAGCATTTTGGAGAGAAAAAACAGCACCCACGTTCCCAAATATGGCTTATAAACGTTATTTTACATTTAAAGTGGGATGTGATATAGATATGAATATTTGCATTAGTATAGATTTTGCTTTACTGATAGAGATTTTAGGTCAATTTTGTTATATGTATATGCATTTTTGATCTTCATTAAGGTATTGTGATTGTGTAGTTCATTTAAAAATATAATGTATATAGGTTTTAATGGATAATCATTAATAATAGTCAAGTTTGTAGTCATGTTAGTTAGATTTTCTAGCTACATAGATATATATATTTCAGTCAGATAGGCATTATTCATAACTCTCTAGACTACAAAATAGGCTATTTAATGTTTTAGTACCTTAGGGTTTTTCATGACAGTGAGACACTCTACTCTTGGCAGCACATATCTACTTCAGGAAGAAGATGGGCATCACAGAGGATCCTTATGGAGTTTGATAGCCATTTGGGGAAGAAACTGCTCTTGCCTGGATTGTTGCATAAACTGTACACAGAAAACACTCAGAGAGAGGACTACTGAACTTGCCTAAAGGTAAGATGATCTTTTCGTGTTCCTGATTCAGGAAAGGGTCAGCAAAACATTCTTCAAGACAAGCAGATAGTGACTGCCTTTGAAATTTCCTGCTTCATGGAAATGTCTGCTGGAAACTATGGGCCTGTAGGCTGAGGATGGAAACACCAACGGTACAGAGGAACTTTGGGTGACTGTCCAGGCAGCGAGATGTCTCTGTCATTTCTAGAGTTTGAAAATGGCTTACTTTTTGTTTGCTTAGGTAATACTGTATTATTCTGGAGTCTCTGATGGAGTTGAAGAATAGATAGATAATTATAGTTTTCCATTGTTATGATAAAAGATAAAATAGATATAAATATTGTAACTGTAATTCTTGCTTGATAACTGTTTTGTTATATGTAATTTTGCTATGTTAAAGTTAAAGATTCCGTACTTGTTTAAACAGAAATAGGAGTAATGATGGAGTATAGGTCATTGGTTAATTAAATAAAGAAACTGTTTGGCCTGAAAGGTTAGAACATAGGTGGGTGGAATAAACATAAGAGAATGCTGGGAGGAATAGGAATTGAGCTTAGAGATGCCATGCACCTCTCCCATGGACAGAAATGTTAGCTCTGCACTCTGAGGCAGATGGCGATACAGCCAGCCACCAGGTCAGACATGCTAAATCTTTCCTTCTAAGCGCACCTCGTGCTGCAACATACACTATTAGACATGGGTTAAGAGGCTGAAAATAATGGGGCAGGCAGTGTTGAAATGAATAATTTTGTGTTGTTATTTCGGAACATAACCTTACAAGGCGGCCGCATGGGGATGCAGCCCTGCTGCTCAAATTTCTACAATCAAGGGGGAAATGGAAGGAGGGAAGAAAGAAGAGAGAGAGACAAGGAAGAATGGATGAATTCAATCATTCATTGGAAAAATGAGGGAACCAATGAATGAGGAGACCTAGTAAGAAAAAATGTGCTGCATTCCCTCAGAGAGTCAGGTCAAATTAAGGATTGACAAGGTTTTCCACTAAGGAGGAGGCTTATTCAATTTTACCTTCTTTGTGCTCCAGGCCCACCCACAAGAGTGATGATGAGGACAGGGAGAAGAAGAGGAGAGGGTGTACCAGAATTCCCTGGTACAATTTCTCACCCAAATTGTAGCCAAATCAACTGACCTGGGACAGCTGATCTACATGCTGGACCCTAACTCCCAGTTTGACAACTCTAACATTTTAACCAAGTTTGTGAAGATGAAGGAACCAAAAATAGCCCAGTTACAGGATGGCAGGTTCCTTACAGGATGGGAGTCAGACATCAGTACCATACTGGTATTTGGCGGTTTGATGGGTGTGTGGGGTCTTTGCCAGACTCCACCTAGCATCATGGATTCCCTACTTTACTGATATTATGGAGTTCGGTGCATTCATCATATGTGTGCATGTCACACACTAGTGGGCAACATATGTACATGTTTATCCTGTTTGTGGGTGAGTGTGTTCATGAGTTTTATAGCCCAAGTACTACAGAACATGATCAATGAAAGGGAACACTGTTTAAAGATATGGCAAGGCAATTATTTAAATGAACTGACAAGGGTTGGATGGCATGGATAAGACCTATGAGAGTTCAAGCCATACCGAATCCAGGCATGACAAAGTAGGTGGCAGACAGAATTCTGGCAAAACTAAGTAGGTAGCTTGATGTCCAACTTACTGGAGAAGAGCAACTGAGCAGAGACACTTTTCACTAAGCAACATGCTCTAGTGGAGATCAAACATCCTTTGACTTACAGCCAGTATGAATTAAACCATTCATCAAATGAAACCTAATTTTCTCTGATTTTGAGTATACATTTGTGTCCCTTCCTGATTAATCTACTCTTTATCCTCTTAAGTCCATATACCTCACGCTGATATCGGTCACATCTTTCAATTTGACATGGTTTTCCCTCAAGCTTCATACCGCCCCGAGATCATACAACTTTTTGTCCCCTCCCCACTGCTTCTTTGACAGCCATCTTGTCCTTTACCACACCATGCATCCCCAGTCCTTTATTCCCCAAGGGGAAAACACCATAAATCCTGCTTTGTTCTGAGGCATGTATTTCTGTGATGCCCCATCCACCAAACACAATCCATCATTGACCAAATAACACAACATGTTAACAAATTTTTATTCTTTGAGAAAGAATAATCCATTGGAAAAGATACCAGGATTCATAGAAGACCTGAGGTATCTCTGAAAAAACACATTCCCAAAGAGAGCATTAAGTCTGCCCCTCAAAATTTGAGAATTTCACTTTAACAGATCTTCACCAAATCATAGACATAGATATGGAAGTCATTATCAAACTTGATGAAATACACAGAAGGTTTGTTGGGAACTTGGCAAATAATTTTACCTATCTCTTGGGTTCCATCTTTTTTGTTGTACTGCACTCTTTTGCCCTCCAAGGAATCCCTGCCTAATTCCAAAGTCACCTCTACTGGAGGACATTCAGGCGTGATGTGGAGGTTGCCTTCAATGGAATCATCATGATGGTGGTAAAGGTACAGGACCGGATCATTCTCGTTGACAAAGTAGAAACAGGTCGTTATGGCCTGCACCTCATCTGCGACCACGCCACTCCACTCTTCCTTAGAGCCTGGCATGATGTGGAGGTTGCCTTCCAGGTAGACATCCAGGAGGTGGTAAATGTACAAGACCGGATCTTTCTTGTAGGTAATATAAAACCAGGTCTTCATGATTGGCACCTCTTCTAGGACCATCCCGTTCCAATCATTCTTAGAGCCATTTGTGCCCATGAATGTATGTTTCACTGCTCTGCCAACTATGGTGTTTGAGAGATGAGTGTCTGTCACCTGAGGAAATGGCACATTATTAGGCAGGATCTTCAGGTTTAAAATCCTTTCATCACTATGAAGCTCCAAGCCATAGACACAATCGATCCCATCATATTTCAACAAATAGAGAGAGGGATATGTTGGCAGTTGATCTAGAATGATGGCTTTCCAATGGGTGACTGGTTCATTGGCTTCCTTCCAGCCATGAGAAATTCTGCGGCCAACAATATTCTCCAGGGCCTCAAAAGGCTTACTAAGTTTTTGCTTCAGGAGCGATGGCCCATTCTTCTTCTGGAGATGTGGCATGCCACTCATATTAAGAGGCATCTTCTTCATGGCGGGAGACTTCTGAGATAGGCCACAGCACTCCTGTTCCACTGTCTCTTGGCTCTGTTTCTGTGCTTGGGCTTCTTAGCTGACAATCTCTGCATAGGAAGAACTCTTCAGTTTAAATCAGACACAAAGTGGTTTCCTCCACCATAAGTGCCTGCAAGGATAAGAAGGTGAGGATGTGAGGTCAAGGCTCTTTTTAGGAATAACTTTGGAGCAGGTGAAAAAGGCAGGGCTGAATAGATTTGGATACCTAAATGGAATATGTTCTTAAGAAATTAATAGGAAAATTATCAAACTCTTGTCTACAGCTCAGTATATGTGTATCAGAGACATATTCCTGCTGCAAAATGCAATTGACCTCTACTGAGAAACCTACTTCCTGACTTACTATATCAATGAGAGACGAAGCTATGCCTATACCTAAAGTGAGAAAGAAATATCTGACCAGATGGCAAAGAATTCAAAGAATAGCCACTCCTCTCCTTACCACTCAAGCTACTGGTTAGTTGGCTGATCTATAACCACCTGCCCAAGGTCATGGCACTCCAGTCCACTGGCTCTCTCTATTGTGTCTCCTGATCCAGATCCAGGTTGATTACATAAAGATATTCTGTATCTTCATCAGAGAAGTGAGTACTGTGAGTCAAACTGCCAAAAGAAAGAAACATTATCTGCAAATAACGAAAGCTTAACTTCTTCCTTTCCAATACAAATCCCCTTGATCTCCTTATGTTGTCTTATTGCTATTGCTAGAACTTCAAGCACTATATTGAAGAGGTATGGAGAGAGTGGACATCCTTGTCGTGTTCCTGATTTTAGTGGGATGGCTTTGAGTTTTTCTCCGTTCAATTTAATGTTAGCTGTTGGCTTGCTGTAAATAGCTTTTATTATATTTAGGTAGGATCCTTGCATCCCTATTCTCTCCAAGACCTTTATCATGAAGGGGTGTTGAACTTTGTCGAATGCTTTTTCAGCATCTAATGAAATGATCATATGATTTTTTTCTTTCAGTTTATTTATATGGTGGATTACATTGATAGATTTTCATATGTTGAACCAGTCCTGCATCTCTGGGATGAAGCCTACTTGATCATAATGGATAATTTTTCTAATGTGTTCTTGGATTCGGTTTGCCAGTATTTTGTTGAGGATTTTTGCGTCGATGTTCATGAGTGAGATTGGCCTGTAATTCTCCTTCCAGGTTGAGTCTTTGTGTGGTTTTGGTATCAAAGTAACTGTAGCTTCATAGAAGGAGACAAAAGTATATGCTCAACTATGTTCATGGCAGCATTGTTTGTAATAGCCAGAACCTGGAAACAACCTAGATGCCCTTCAACGGAAGAATGGATGAAGAAAGTATGGAATATATACATATTAAAGTATTACTTAGCAGTAAAAAAACAAGGACTTCTTGAATTTTGCATACAAATGGATGGAAATAGAAAACACTATCCTGAGTGAGGTAAGCCAGACCCAAAAAGAGAAACATGGGATGTACTCACTCATATTTGGTTTCTAGCCATAAATAAAGGACATTGGGCTTATAATGCATGTTCCTAGAGAAGCTAAGTAAGAAGGTGAACCCAAAGACAAACACATAGGCATCCTCATGAATATTAACCTTCATCAGGCGATGAAAGGAGACAGAGACAGAGGAGCATGGGACAAAAATCTCAATGTCCAAAACAGGAGCAGAAGGAGACGGAGCACGAGCAAGGAACTCAGGACACGAGCGGTGCACCCACACACTGAGACAATGGGGATGTTATATCGGGAACTCACCAAGGCCAGCTGGCCTGGGTCTGAAAAAGCAGGGGATAAATCCGGACTGGCTGAACATAGAGGACAATGAGGAATACTGAGAACTCAAGAACAATCGCAGAGGGTTTTTGATCCTACTGCACGTACTGGCTTTGGGGGAGCCAAAGGCAGTATGGATGCTCACCTTAGGAGACCTGGATAGAGGTGGGCGGTCCTTAGGCTTCCCACAGGTCAGGGAACCCTGATTGCTCTTCGAGCAGATGAGGGAGGGTGACTTGATCGGGGGAGGGGGAGGGAAATGAGAGGCGGTTGCGGGGAGGAGGCAGAAATCCTTAATAAATAAATAAATTAAATAAAAAAATAAATAATATACCACTATAATTCTTCCCCTATTGTTCTTGTAACACTGAAAAAAAAATAAATAATGGAAATCAAAAAAAAAAAAAAAGAAAAGAAAGAAACATTAATCTGTGCAACAGCATCTATTAGAAATAATTATCTTTTAAAACACATAGGGACAAAGAGGATCTTTGCCATTTAAGTGGACTGAGGAATTGGACATTTTTAGCAAAGATAGAGTGGGGAGAATACCTGACATTAACCGTCCCCCAGCTATCAAATATAGGAGCTGTTAACGACATAAATTTTGGACCCTGAGCAGATTCGAATGAAACCTTTCTTTGACTACAGAGGTCCTAGTTGCTTCCTAAACATATTTACCAAAAGAAAATATCTTGGCTCTCTAGATTTCTACTTCTGGAAATTCGGTTGAACAGTTGTGGAGCCCAAGAGCTGAACTGACCTCCTCAGCCACCGTGAAGATAGTAAGCACACCTTCACAGAAGACTAGTGCTTCATGTGGAACAGAGTTGCCACCCCCAACCAAAGCTTTGTGACATCATCAAGGCTCTACTTATGTCATAAAACTCCTCCTAGCCAGGTTCCTTCCCTACTAACCCCCAGAAATATCCAGCATACAGGTCCTAAAATGCTGCTCATACAGCCCCATGAAGACCCAAAATAAATACCCCAATCTTCTTCCCAATTACTTGAGTCATATTTTCCAAGTAACTCAACACCTTTATGTGTTTTTTTTTTCTGTAAAATAATTTTTGGTCTGAGTCAACAACTCACATGAATGTTTTTTTTTCCTAGCTCAAATGTCCTCATTGGTTATTTTCTATTGATTTTTCCATTACTTCATAATAATAATTATCAAACTTTCCAATTCTCTTCCTCCTCCCACATTCTTCTTGCTCCGCAAATGAACCTCTCCACACAAACACCAGTCCAAATAGAGGGCAGGGTACTTTGAGCTGTGGGAAGTCCAAGCCCACCCTTCATTCATCCAGATATAGCAAGGTATGCATCCACAAAAATATGATCACAAAAAGCCAGTGTATGATATGCAGACAATAGCAAGTGCCATTATCTTTGGCTTCTCCGTCTGCCCCAATTGTCAGCCACATTCAGAGCTTCCAGTTTGATCCCATGTTCTTTCATTCCCAGGTCACTGGATTAGTTGAAATCCCCTTAGTTCAGGCACAGTGTCTCATAGTGTGGACCAAGCCCTTATATTCCTGACATCCTTGCTCTTTTTCTCCATCCATCTGCTCTTCCACTGGAGCTTGGAAGCTCCATCTAGTTTTCTGATTTTGACCCTGACTTGATCTCCATCATTTGCCAAACAAAAGTTCCATGGTGGTTTTCAAGATAGTCAGTCATCAGTCTGACTATGGGACAAGGCACACATAGTTCCTAGGGACATGTCACAGTGCGGTCAACTTCTCCTCCCTGCCTAAGTACCTAGACAGGGTCACCCTATGGCCTTCTGAGAACCACTCGAGAGATATCGATCTTGACATCCCCAGAATGGCCCCATAAATTGATATATCATCAGTGTATGTGCATTAACTTGTGTGTGTTTGTGTGGTGTATTTAAATCACAATAACAAATGGATTGTAATATTGAAGTTTCTTCTCATCTTGAGAAGAATATTTGCTACAGAAACACTCTCACAGTAATAGTGAGAGTGTAAACTCTCTCAGCAAGGAGAAATAACTGGAGGAATCCCCCAGGAGTTAGGCTCAGTGTCCCAGGAATTACGCCCAAGGAAAGTCAATGAACTCAGTGATGGAAGATAAAACCCAGCCTAAATAAAACCCTAAATCATTTAGGTGGAACATGAGATACTCTTACAACAGTTACAAGAGGTCTAAAATGCCTGGACTGGAACATAAGGGGAACACAATGATGTGGAGCTGAGAGTGTATGGCAAAACTGATTGGATCTGGCAAAAATTATGTAAGCATACCAAGGAAACCACCAGTGGGACAAAACCCTAAGAAATCTGTATGACAATATATCATGTTGAACATAATGAGATTTATAGACAAAGGAAAGATCTTAATTATGTCACTGTCACACAGGTGATGATGAACCAGTTCCATCGTAGATTGACTCCCTGCTGTGTTTAAGATAACCTGTCAATTCTGTCTAGTCAGTTACAAGGAAATTTGCATTAATTGCACAGATTAACAATCAGCATCATTTACTGCACAATCAAAGGCAAGGCAAAGAATTCATAGACATGTTGTTGAATGCTGATGATGTTATTGGGAGTTTTGATGGGTTTTTTTCTTAAAGGGAAATCATCGGTGACTCTCATGCATGAAGCAGATCCTTTCTCTGTGATGTTTCCTGAATAGCCACTGAGATACCAGCCCATTGAGTTGTGGTCTCTCTCTCTTTTACAAAGCAACTTCTACCTTCAGCTTGATCTCTTGCTTGAGCTTCCCTTCCGGCTACTAGGCTCCTTTTCTGATCCTGCAGAGGGCTTTGTAAGGGATTGTGATCTCTAAGTTTTTCCCCTTTCAAGAACTAATCATTCTATTAATCACAATTCTAAACTGCTGTGGGAGTTTGTTTGTGACTTATGCCTTCACATGTGATACAAGCGACCTGTGTGTATAGGGCCTTCTCTCTGTTCATGTGGGGAAGGCATGGCAGCAGGAGTAGATGGCTGCTCATTCTCTGTAATGAAAGCAGTAAACAGTGGGGACCAAGTACAAGGATGTCCTGAAATATTAAGTCTTGTCCTTTCAAGGCCCCAAAGCCTCCAGCTAGGTTCAGGGTCACGACAATCTCCAAAACCCACCGAGCATGAAGTATTCAGAACCAGAAGCCTGTGTGTGCCATATCACATAAATTCATCGTGAGTACACCAATCTGTTTTTTTTTTTTAATTCTAAATTATTTTGTCCCATCAGAACGATCTATATTACCAATTAACTAAATTTGCTGCATATTTGGTGTCCTAGAATTGCTTTAAATTGTTGCTGGGACAGTATTACAATCCTTCCTGTGTTGTTATGAGACCTTAAGGGGACAGCACTTATTTCAGAAAGCAAAGGCAGTTGGGTTCAATCCTATGGTTAGCTGTTAGCGAGACACTGGAAGGATGGATTTGACTAAGAAAGGGAGACAGCATACATGGAGGCAGGTAACCTTTCCTTTGCAAAATGACCCATTTTGAGGCCTTACTTCAGGCTCTTCTCTTCTCATAATCTTGGTTTTTTTATTAGTTTAGGAGAAGAATTAAAACTCCATTTACAGTATCTGTGAACCTGAAAGAGTTAAGTATGTGTGACCAACTTGATGTCTGCCTGTCTGTCAACAGGGCCAGAGTTCAGAGGCATCTGATGCATAGCACAGGAATGTCAGCCATCAATCTCTGGTCCACCTAACTCTACAGCATTAGAGTTATCATGGTTGCTCATCTGATCTTCCTCATATGATCTCCATCCACAGAGATGTCAGAAAAATCCTCCCCTGAGAGTGCAAGTTCTTTACAAATGAAAGATTATACAACAGAAGACACATGGGTGATTTCAATGGCAAACTGTTGAAAGGATAAAGTGACAGAAGAAGTTTATTGATTAATTAAAGAAAGATTCCGCTTCAGCTAATAGGTTAGAACATAGGTAGGTGGAGTAAACAAAATAGAATGCCGGGAGGAAGAGGTAGTGAGCTCAGAGAAGCCATGCTCCCCTCTCCCCGGCAGATGCCATAGCTCTGCTCTCTGAGGCAGATGTCGATGCAGCCAGCCACCATGTCAGACATGCTGAATTTTTCCTGGTAAGTGCACCTCATTATACTACACTGATTATTAGAAATGGGTTAAAATGCTGAATCTAATGGGCCAGCAGTGTATAAAAGAATACAGTTTTTGTGTATTTATTTCAGGCATAACCTTCATGCGGCCGTGGTGCTGGGGACACAGCCTCGCTGCTCAAATAACTACAGAATGGCTTGCAGCCTTGTGGACAACTGAATCCACTGAAAGCCAGAGAAAGCTTGGGAAAGTGTAAAGCATGTTTTCTTGGTAGCAGCGATTTCTCGGTCTGCTCTGCTTGCTAGAAGAAAGCAAGGGCTCTCATCTAAAAGAGGCTTGCTGACTCAGCTTCAGCTGCAAAACCCTGCAGCCCTTAAGAGGTCCTGCAACAAAACATTTAAATGGTGTTGATAAAAGCCAACTGAATGCTTGTATGTTTTCAGCAGTAGCAGGAAAAAAAAACTGTGTTGTTTTAAAATGCCGGGTTTCTGGGCCATCCTGCCTGGGCAAACTCTGATTGTTTGAGGAAGGAGGGCCAGCTACAGAAAGAGGGCTTGAGTGTTGTCGGTTGCAGCCTCTTTGATGGCAAGGACCTTGAAACACTGTAGACTTGTGGCACTGAATGCGGCTCTGTTCGGTACCTAAGCCACAAGGTTGGAATGGCAGAAAGCTAAGGAATGGGCTACATCTGGCCAGCAAAGCCACGGCTTTAGTCCTACTGAGATTGCTTGGTAAATGAAAGACTCATGTGGTCAGAAAAACAGAGAGAGAAATAGAGTAAAGAGAGATTCAAAGACAAAGAAAATTTTTAAATGATTTACAGTGTGTTAAAAATATGTGCAGGCTAAAATTTGAAGTTCTTAAAGTTAAAAAAAGGAAGAGAGTTGTTGGGTGTGGTAGTACACACCTGTAAACCCAACACATGGGAGGCAGAGGGAGATTGACCTCTGTACCTTCAAGGTGAGGTAGCACACGCCTTTAATCCCAGTGCCTTGAAGGCAGAGACAAACAGATCTTTGTGAGTTCAATGTGTAGTAGCATACACCTTTAATCCCAATGCCTGAAAGGCAGAGAGAGGCAGATCTCTGAGACTTCAAGGACAGACAGGTATACAGAGTTATTCCAGGTCAAAGATACAGAGAACCTGTCTCAAAAGGCAAAAAATAAAAAGGAAAAATAAACAAAATAGAGGTTAAATTGAAGCGCACAAAGATGGAAAATTCACAGCGAATTTTGATATTGTATGCTATTATGCTCTTTTTGAATCATTTGAATTTTGAGGCAGTAGCAATAGCTGCTCAAAGATGTTTCTTTATAAAAGCTGCTGAAATAATCCAACATAGATATTTTGAAAATGCCTTGACATTGAAATTTGGATCTAAGGACATGATGCTTTGGAAAGGAGTTTCTATTTTGTTTTCACAGAGGGTGATAGTCTGTGGATGCCTCTATCCTAATATGGTAGGATGGACCACACCCTACTTAAAGGTTGCTGTGAACACCTTTAAAAATTTGCTTCGCTCAACTGCCAACTGAGATAAATCAATAATGATGCCACCATTCAGCAGGAAGCAATTTGGAGAGAAAAAACTGCACCCACGTTCCCAAATATGGCTTATAAACGTTCTTTTACATTTAAAGTGGGATGTGATATAGATATGAATATTTGCATTAGTATAGATTTTGCTTTACTGATAGAGATTTTAGGTCAATTTTGTTATATGTATATGCATTTTTGATCTTAATTAAGGTATTGTGATTGTGTAGTTCATTTAAAAATATAATGTATATAGGTTATGAATGGATAATCATTAATAATAGTCAAGTTTGTAGTCATGTTAGTTAGATTTTCTAGCTACAGAGAGATATGTATATTTCAGTTAGATAGGCATTATTCATATCTCTCTAGACTACAAAACAGGCTATTTACTGTTTTAGTACCTTAGGGTTTTTCATGACAGTAAGACACTCTACTCTTGGCAGCACATATCTACTTCAGGAAGAAGATGGGCATCAAAGAGGATCCTTATGGAGTTTGATAGCCATTTGGGGAAGAAACTGCTCTTGCCTGGATTGTTGCATAAACTGTACACAGAAAACACTCAGAGAGAGGACTACTGAACTTGCCTAAAGGTAAGATGATCTTTTCGTGTTCCTGATTCAGGAAAGGGTCAGCAAACATTCTTCAAGACAAGCAGATAGTGACTGCCTTTGAAATTTCCTGCTTCATGGAAATGTCTTCTGGAAACTATGGGCCTGTAGGCTGAGGATGGAAACACCAACGGTACAGGGGAACTTTGGGTGACTGTCCAGGCAGCGAGATGTCTCTGTCATTTCTTGATTTTGAAAATGGCTTACTTTTTGTTTGCTTAGGTAATACTGTATTATTCTGGAGTCTCTGATGGAGTTGAAGAATAGATAGATAGTTATAGTTTTCCATTGTTATGATAAAAGATAAAATAGATATAAATATTGTAACTGTAATTCTTGCTTGATAACTGTTTTGTTATATATAATTTTGCTATGTTAAAGTTAAAGATTCCGTTCTTGTTTAAACAGAAATAGGAGTAATGATGGAGTATAGGTCATTGGTTAATTAAATAAAGAAACTGTTTGGCCTGCAAGGTTAGAACATAGGTGGGTGGAATAAACATAAGAGAATGCTGGGAGGAATAGGAATTGAGCTTAGAGATGCCATGCACCTCTCCCATGGGCAGAAATGGTAGCTCTGCACTCTGAGGCAGATGGCGATACAGCCAGCCACCAGGTCAGACATGCTAAATCTTTCCTTCTAAGCGCACCTCGTGCTGCAACATACATTATTAGACATGGGTTAAGAGGCTGAAAATAATCGGGCAGGAAGTGTTTAAATGAATAGTTTTGTGTTGTTATTTCGGAGCATAACCTTACAAGGCGGCCCCATGGGGATGCAGCCCTGCTGCTCAAATTTCTACAATCAAGGGGGAAATGGAAGAAGGGAAGAAAGAAGAGAGAGAGACAAGGAAGAATGGATGAATTCAATCATTCCTTGGAAAAATGAGTGAACCAATGAATGAGGAGACCTAGTAGGAAAAAATGTGCTGCATTCCCTCAGAGAGTCAGGTCAAATTAAGGATTGACAAGGTTGTCCACTAAGGAGGAGGCTTATTCCATTTTACCTTCTTTGTGCTCCAGGCCCACCCACAAGAGTGATGATGAGGACAGGGAGAAGAAGAGGAGAGGGTGTACCAGAATTCCCTGGTACAATTTCTCACCCAAATTGTAGCCAAATCACCTGACCTGGGACAGCTGATCTACATGCTGGACCCTAACTCCCAGTTTGACAAATCTAACATTTTAACCAAGTTTGTGAAGATGAAGGAACCAAAAATAGCCCAGTTACAGGATGGCAGGTTGCTTACAGGATGGGAATCAGACATCAGTACCATACTGGTATTTGGCGGTTTGATGGGTGTGTGGGGTCTTTGCCGGACTCCACCTAGCATCATGGATTCCCTACTTTACTGATATTATGGAGTTCGGTGCATTCATCATATGTGTGCATGTCACACACTAGTGGGCATCATATGTACATGTTTATCCTGTGTGTGGGTGAGTGTGTTCATGAGTTTTATAGCCCAAGTACTACAGAACATGATCAATGAAAGGGAACACTGTTTTCCAGATATGGCAGGGCAATTATTTAAATGAACTGACAAGGGTTGGATGGCATGGATAAGACCTATGAGAGTTCAAGGCATACCGAATCCAGGCATGACAAAGTAGGTGGCATACAGAATTCTGGCAAAACTAAGTAGGTAGCTTGATGTCCACCTTACTGGAGAAGAGCAACTGAGCGGAGACACTTTTCACTAAGCAACATGCTCTAGTGGAGATCAAACATCCTTTGACTTACAGCCAGTACGAATTAAACCATTCATCAAATGAAACCTAATTTTCTCTGATTTTGAGTATACATTTGTGTCCCTTCCTGATTAATCTACTCTTTATCCTCTTAAGTCCCAATACCTCACGCTGATATCGGTCACATCTTTCCATTTGACATGGTTTTCCCTAAAGCTTCATACCGCCCCGAGATCATACAACTTTTTGTCCCCTCTCCACTGCTTCCTTGACAGCCATCTTGTCCTTTACCACACCACGCATCCCCAGTCCTTTACTGTCCAAAAGGAAAAGACCATAAATCCTGCTTTGTTTTGAGGCATGTATTTCTGTGATGCCCCATCCACCAAACACAACCCATCATTGAACAAATAACACAACATGTTAGCAAATTTTTATTCTTTGAGAAAGAATAATCCATTGGAAAAGATACCAGGATTCATAGAAGACCTGAGGTATCTCTGAAAAAACACATTCCCAAAGAGAGAATTAAGTCTGACCCTGAAAATTTGAGAATTTCACTTTAACAGATCTTCACCAAATCATAGACATAGATATGGAAGTCATTATCAAACTTGATGAAATACACAGAAGGTTTGTTGGGAACTTGGCAAATAATTTTACCTATCTCTTGGGTTCCATCTTTTTTGTTGTACTGCACTCTTTTGCCCTCCAAGGAATCCCTGCCTAATTCCAAAGTCACCTCTACTGGAGGACATTCAGGCGTGATGTGGAGGTTGCCTTCAATGGAATCATCATGATGGTGGTAAAGGTACAGGACCGGATCATTCTCGTTGACAATGTAGAAACAGGTCGTTATGGTCTGCACCTCATCTGGGACCACGCCACTACACTCTTCCTTAGAGCCTGGCATGATGTGGAGGTTGCCTTCCAGGTAGTCATCCAGGAGGTGGTAAATGTACAAGACCGGATCTTTCTTGTAGGTAATATAAAACCAGGTCTTCATGATTGGCACCTCTTCTAGGACCATCCCGTTCCAGTCATTCTTAGAGCCATTTGTGCCCATGAATGTATGTTTCACTGCTCTGCCAACTATGGTGTTTGAGAGATGAGTGTCTGTCACCTGAGGAAATGGCACATTATTAGGCAGGATCTTCAGGTTTAAAATCCTTTCATCACTATGAAGCTCCAAGCCATAGACACAATCAATCCCATCATATTTCAACAAATAGAGAGAGGGATATGTTGGCAGTTGATCTAGAATGATGGCTTTCCAATGGGTGACTGGTTCATTGGCTTCCTTCCAGCCATGAGAAATTCTGCGGCCAACAATATTCTCCAGGGCCTCAAAAGGCTTACTAAGTTTTTGCTTCTGGAGCGATGGCCCATTCTTCTTCTGGAGATGTGGCATGCCACTCATACTAAGAGGCATCTTCATCATGGTGGGAGACTTTCTGAGATAGGCCACAGCACTCCTGTTCCACTGTCTCTTGGCTCTGTTTCTGTGCTTGGGCTTCATAGCTGCCAATCTCTGCATAGGAAGAACTCTTCAGTTTAAATCAGACACAAAGTGGTTTCCTCCACCATAAGTGCCCGCAAGGATAAGAAGGTGAGGATGTGAGGTCAAGGCTCTTTTTAGGAATAACTTTGGAGCAGGTGAAAAAGGCAGGGCTGAATAGATTTGGATACCTAAATGGAATATGTTCTTAAGAAATTAATAGGAAAAGTATCAAACTCTTGTCTACAGCTCAGTATATGTGTATCAGAGACATATTCCTGCTGCAAAAAGCAACTGACCTCTACTGAGAAACCTACTTCCTGACTTACTATATCAATGAGAGAGGAAGCTATGCCTATACCTAAAGTGAGAAAGAAATATCTGAACAGATGGCAAAGAATTCAAAGAACAGCCACTCCTCTCCTTACCACTCAAGCTACTGGTTAGTTGGCTGATCTATAACCACCTGCCCAAGGTCATGGCACTCCAGTCCACTGGCTCTCTCTATTGTGTCTCCTGATACAGATCCAGGTTGATTACATAAAGATATTCTGTATCTTCATTAGAGAAGTGAGTACTGTGAGTCAAACTGCCAAAAGAAAGAAACATTAATCTGTGCAACAGCACCTATTAGAAATAATTAGCTTTTAAAACACATATGGACAAAGAGGATCTTTGCCATTTAAGTGGACTGAGGAATTGGACATTTTTAGCAAAGATAGAGTGGGGAGAATACCCGACATTAACCGTCCCCCAGCTATCAAATATAGGAGCTGTTAATGACATAAATTTTGGACCCAGAGCAGATTTGAAAGAAACCTTTCTTTGACTACAGAGGTCCTAGTTGCTTCCTAAACATATTTACCAAAAGAAAATATCTTGGCTCTCTAGATTCCAACTTCTGGAAATGTGGTTGAACAGTCGTGGAGCCCAAGAGCTGAACTGACCTCCTCAGCCACCGTGAAGATAGTAAGCCCACCTTCACAGAAGACTAGTGCTTCATGTGGAACAGAGTTGCCACCCCCAACCAAAGCTTTGTGACATCATCAAGGCTCTACTTATGTCATAAAACTCCTCCTAGCCAGGTTCCTTCCCTACTAACCCCCAGAAATATCCAGCATACAGGTCCTAAAATGCTGCTCATACAGCCCCATGAAGACCCAAAATAAAAACCCCAATCTTCTTCCCAATTACTTGAGTCATATATTTCAAGTAACTCAACCCCTTTATGTGTTTTTTTTTTCTGTAAAATAATTTTTGGTCTGAGTCAACAACTCACATGAATGTTTTTTTCTCCTAGCTCCAATGTCCTCATTGGTAATTTTCTATTGATTTTTCCATTACTTCATAATAATAACTATAAAACTTTCCACTTTTCTTCTTCCTCCCACATTCTTCTTGCTCCGCAAATAAACCTCTCCACTCAAACACCAGTCCAAATAGAGGGCAGGGTACTTTGAGCTGTGGGAAGTCCAAGCCCACCCTTCATTCATCCAGATTTAGCAAGGTATGCATCCACAAAAAATATGATCACAAAAAGCCAGTGTATGATATGCAGACAATTGCAAGTGCCATTATCTTTGGCTTCTCCGTCTGCCCCAATTGTCAGCCACATTCAGAGCTTCCAGTTTGATCCCATGTTCTTTCATTCCCAGGTCACTGGATTAGTTGAAATCCCCTTAGTTCAGGCACAGTGTCTCATAGTGTGGACCAAGCCCTTATATTCCTGACATCCTTGCTCTTTTTCTCTATCCGTCTGCTCTTCCACTGGAGCTTGGAAGCTCCATCTAGTTTTCTGATTTTGACCCTGACTTGATCTCCATCATTTGCCAAACAAAAGTTCCATGGTGGTTTTCAAGATAGTCAGTCATCAGTCTGACTATGGGACAAGGCACACATAGTTCCTAGGGACATGTCACAGTGCGGTCAACTTCTCCTCCCTGCTTAAGTACCTAGAGAGGGTCACCCTATGGCCTTCTGAGAACCATTCAAGAGATATCGATCTTGACATCCCCAGAATGGCCCAATAAATTGAGATATCATCAGTGTATGTGCATTAACTTGTGTGTGTTTGTGTGTGTGTATTTAAATCACAATAACAAATGGATTGTAATATTGAAGTTTCTTCTCATCTTGAGAAGAATATTTGCTACAGAAACACTCTCACTGTAATAGTGAGAGTGTAAACTATCTAAGAAAGGAGAAATAACTGGAGGAATCCCCCAGGAGTTAGGCTCAGTGTCCCAGGAATTACGCCCAAGGAAAGTCAATGAACTCAGTGATGGAAGATAAAACCCAGCCTAAATAAAACCCTAAATCATTTAGGTGGAACATGAGATACTCTTACAACAGTTACAAGAGGTCTAAAATGCCTGGACTGGAACATAAGGGGAACAAAAGGACGTGGAGCTGAGAGTGCATGGCAAAACTGATTGGATCTGGCAAAAATTATGTAAGCATACCAAGGAAACCACCAGTGGGACAAAACCCTAAGAAATCTGTATGACAACATATCATGTTGAACATAATGAGATTTATAGGCAAAGGAAAGATCTTAATTATGTCACTGTCACACAGGTGATGATGAACCAGTTCCATCGTAGAGTGACTCCCTGCTGTGTTTAAGATAACCTGTCAATTCTGTCTAGTCAGTTACAAGGAAATTTGCATTAATTGCACAGAATAACTATCAGCATCATTTACTGCACAATCAAAGGCAAGGCAAAGAAATCATAGACAGGTTGTTGAATGCTGATGATGTTATTAGGAGTTTTAATGGGTTTTTTTCTTAAAGGGAAATCATCGGTGACTCTCATGCATGAAGCAGATCCTTTCTCTGTGATGTTTCCTGAATAGCCACTGAGATACCAGCCCATTGAGTTGTGGTCTCTCTCTCTTTTAAAAAGCAACTTCTACCTTCAGCTTGATCTCTTGCTTGAGCTTCCCTTCCGGCTACTAGGCTCCTTTTCTGATCCTGCAGAGGGCTTTTGTAAGGGATTGTGATCTCTAAGTTTTTCCCCTTTCAAGAACTAATCATTCTATTAATCACAATTCTAAACTGCTGTGGGAGTTTGTTTGTGACTTATGCCTTCACATGTGATACAAGCGACCTGTGTGCATAGGGCCTTCTCTCTGTTCATGTGGGGAAGGCATGGCAGCAGGAGTAGATGGCTGCTCATTCTCTGTAAGGAAATCAGTAAACAGTGGGGACCAAGTACAAGGATGTCCTGAAATATTAAGTCTTGTCCTTTCAAGGCCCCAAAGCCTCCAGCTAGGTTCAGGGTCACGACAATCTCCAAAACCCACCGAGCATGAAGTATTCAGAACCAGAAGCCTGTGTGTGCCATATCACATAAATTCATCGTGAGTACACCAATCTGTTTTTTTTCAATTCTAAATTATTTTGTCCCATCAGAACGATATATATTACCAATTAACTAAATTTGCTGCATCATTGGTGTCCTAGAATTGCTTTAAATTGTTGCTGGGACAGTATTACAATCCTTCCTGTGTTGTTATGAGACCTTAAGGGGACAGCACTTATTTCATAAATCAAAGGCAGTTGGGTTCAATCCTATGGTTATCTGTTAGCTAGACACTGGAAGGATGGATTTGACTAAGAAAGGGAGACAGCATACATGGAGGCAGGTAACCTTTCCTTTGCAAAATGACCCATTTTGAGGCCTTACTTCAGGCTCTTCTCTTCTCATAATCTTGGTTTTTTTATTAGTTTAGGAGAAGAATTAAAACTCCATTTACAGTATCTGTGAACCTGAATGAGTTACGTATGTGTGACCAACTTGATGTCTGCCTGTCTGTCAACAGGGCCAGAGTTCAGAGGCATCTGATGCATAGCACAGGAATGTCAGCCATCAATCTCTGGTCCACCTAACTCTACAGCATTAGAGTTGTCATGGTTGCTCATCTGATCTTCCTCATATGATCTCCATCCACAGAGATGTCAGAAAAATCCTCCCCTGAGAGTGCAAGTTCTTTACAAATGAATGATTATACAACAGAAGACACATGGGAGAGTTATGTGGGCAAGCTGTTGAAAGGATAAAGTGACAGAAGAAGTTTATTGATTAATTAAAGAAAGAATCCGCTTCAGGTAATAGGTTAGGACATAGGTAGGTGGAGTAAACAAAATAGAATGCCGGGAGGAAGAGGTAGTGAGCTCAGAGAAGCCATGCTCCCCTCTCCCCGGCAGATGCCATAGCTCTGCTCTCTGAGGCAGATGTCGATGCAGCCAGCCACCATGTCAGACATGCTGAATTTTTCCTGGTAAGTGCACCTCGTTATACTACACTGATTATTAGAAATGGGTTAAAATGCTGAATCTAATGGGCCAGCAGTGTATAAAAGAATACAGTTTTTGTGTATTTATTTCAGGCATAACCTTCATGCGGCCTTGGTGCTGGGGACACAGCCTCGCTGCTCAAATAACTACAGAATGGCTTGCAGCCTTGTGGACAACTGAATCCACTGAAAGCCTGAGAAAGCTTGGGAAAGAGTAAAGCATGTTTTCTTGGTAGCAGCGATTTCTCGGTCTGCTCTGCTTGCTAGAAGAAAGCAAGGGCTCTCATCTAAAAGAGGCTTGCTGACTCAGCTTCAGCTGAAAAACCCTGCAGCCCTTAAGAGGTCCTGCCACAAAACATTTAAATGGTGTTGATAAAAGCGAACTGAATGCTTGTATGTTTTCAGCAGTAGCAGGGAAAAAAACGGTGTTGTTTAAAATGCCGGCATTCTGGGCCATCCTGCCTGGGCAAACTCTGACTCTTTGAGGAAGGAGGGCCAGCTACAGAAAGAGGGCTTGAGTGTTGTCTGTTGCAGCCTCTTTGATGGCAAGGACCTTGAAGCACTGTAGACTTGTGGCACTGAATGCGGCTCTGTTCGGTACCTCAGCCACAAGGTTGGAATGGCAGAAAGCTAAGGAATGGGCTACATCTGGAAAGCAAAGCCACGGCTTTAGTCCTACTGAGATTGCTTGGTAAATGAAAGATTCATTTGGTCAGAAAAACAGAGAGAGAAATAGAGTAAAGAGAGATTCAAAGACAAAGAAAATTTTTAAATGATTTACAGTGTGTTAAAAATATGTGCAGGCTAAAATTTGAAGTTCTTAAAGTTAAAAAAAGGAAGAGAGTTGTTGGGTGTGGTAGTACACACCTGTAAACCCAACACATGGGAGGCAGAGGGAGATTGACCTCTGTACCTTCAGGGTGAGGTAGCACACGCCTTTAATACCAGTGCCTTGAAGGCAGAGACAAACAGATCTTTGTGAGTTCAATGTGTAGTAGCATACACCTTTAATCCCAATGCCTGAAAGGCAGAGAGAGGCAGATCTCTGAGACTTCAAGGACAGACAGGTATAGAGAGTTATTCCAGGTCAAAGATACAGAGAACCTGTCTCAAAAGGCAAAAAATAAAAAGGAAAAATAAACAAAATAGAGGTTAAATTGAAGCGCACAAAGATGCAAAATTCACAGCGAATTTTGATATTGTATGCTATTATGCTCTTTTTGAATCATTTGAATTTTGAGGCAGTAGCAATAGCTGCTAAAAGATGTTTCTTTATTAAAGCTGCTGAAATAATCCAACATAGATATTTTGAAAATGCCTTGACTTTGAAATTTGGATCTAAGGACATGATGCTTTGGAAAGGAGATTCTATTTTGTTTTCACAGAGGGTGATAGTCTGTGGATGCCTCTATCCTAATATGGTAGGATGGACCACGCCCTACTTAAAGGTTGCTGTGAACACCTTTAAAAAATTGCTTCGCTCAACTGCCAACTGAGATAAATCAATAATGATGCCACCATTCAGCAGGAAGCATTTTGGAGAGAAGAAACTGCACCCACGTTCCCAAATATGGCTTATAAACGTTCTTTTACATTTAAAGTGGGATGTGATATAGATATGAATATTTGCATTAGTATAGATTTTGCTTTACTGATAGAGATTTTAGGTCAATTTTGTTGTATGTATATGCATTTTTGATCTTAATTAAGGTATTGTGATTGTGTAGTTCATTTAAAAATATAATGTATATAGGTTATTAATGGATAATCATTAATAATAATCAAGTTTGTAGTCATGTTAGTTAGATTTTCTAGCTACATAGATATATATATTTCAGTCAGATAGGCATTATTCATAACTCTCTAGACTACAAAATAGGATATTTAATGTTTTAGTACCTTAGGGTTTTTCATGACAGTGAGACACTCTACTCTTGGCAGCACATATCTACTTCAGGAAGAAGATGGGCATCACAGAGGATCCTTATGGAGTTTGATAGCCATTTGGGGAAGAAACTGCTCTTGCCTGGATTGTTGCATAAACTGTACACAGAAAACACTCAGAGAGAGGACTACTGAACTTGCCTAAAGGTGAGATGATCTTTTCGTGTTCCTGATTCAGGAAAGGGTCAGCAAAACATTCTTCAAGAAAAGCAGATAGTGACTGCCTTTGAAATTTCCTGCTTCATGGAAATGTCTGCTGGAAACTATGGGCCTGTAGGCTGAGGATGGAAACACCAACGGTACAGAGGAACTTTGGGTGACTGTCCAGGCAGCGAGATGTCTCTGTCATTTCTAGAGTTTGAAAATGGCTTACTTTTTGTTTGCTTAGGTAATACTGTATTATTCTGGAGTCTCTGATGGAGTTGAAGAATAGATAGATAGTTATAGTTTTCCATTGTTATGATAAAAGATAAAATAGATATAAATATTGTAACTGTAATTCTTGCTTGATAACTGTTTTGTTATATGTAATTTTGCTATGTTAAAGTTAAAGATTCCGTTCTTGTTTAAACAGAAATAGGAGTAATGATGGAGTATAGGTCATTGGTTAATTAAATAAAGAAACTGTTTGGCCTGAAAGGTTAGAACATAGGTGGGTGGAATAAACATAAGAGAATGCTGGGAGGAATAGGAATTGAGCTTAGAGATGCCATGCACCTCTCCCATGGGCAGAAATGGTAGCTCTGCACTCTGAGGCAGATGGCAATACAACCAGCCAACAGGTCAGACATGCTAAATCTTTCCTTCTAAGCACACCTCGTGCTGTAACATACCTTATTAGACATGGGTTAAGAGGCTGAAAATAATGGGGCAGGCAGTGTTGAAATGAATAGTTTTGTGTTGTTATTTCGGAGCATAACCTTACAAGGCGGCCCCATGGGGATGCAGCCCTGCTGCTCAAATTTCTACAATCAAGGGGGAAATGGAAGAAGGGAAGAAAGAAGAGAGAGAGACAAGGAAGAATGGATGAATTCAATCATTCCTTGGAAAAATGAGTGAACCAATGAATGAGGAGACCTAGTAGGAAAAAATGTGCTGCATTCCCTCAGAGAGTCAGGTCAAATTAAGGATTGACAAGGTTTTCCACTAAGGAGGAGGCTTATTCCATTTTACCTTCTTTGTGCTCCAAGCCCACCCACAAGAATGATGATGAGGACAGAGAGAAGAAGAGGAGAGGGTGTACCAGAATTCCCTGGTACAATTTCTCACCCAAATTGTAGCCAAATCACCTGACCTGGGACAGCTGATCTACATGCTGGACCCTAACTCCCAGTTTGACAACTCTAACATTTTAACCAAGTTTGTGAAGATGAAGGAACCAAAAATAGCCCAGTTACAGGATGGCAGGTTCCTTACAGGATGGGAGTCAGACATCAGTACCATACTGGTATTTGGCGGTTTGATGGGTGTGTGGGGTCTTTGCCAGACTCCACCTAGCATCATGGATTCCCTACTTTACTGATATTATGGAGTTCGGTGCATTCATCATATGTGTGCATGTCACACACTAGTGGGCATCATATGTACATGTTTATCCTGTGTGTGGGTGAGTGTGTTCATGAGTTTTATAGCCCAAGTACTACAGAACATGATCAATGAAAGGGAACACTGTTTTCCAGATATGGCAGGGCAATTATTTAAATGAACTGACAAGGGTTGGATGGCATGGATAAGACCTATGAGAGTTCAAGGCATACCGAATCCAGGCATGACAAAGTAGGTGGCAGACAGAATTCTGGCAAAACTAAGTAGGTAGCTTGATGTCCAACTTACTGGAGAAGAGCAACTGAGCGGAGACACTTTTCACTAAGCAACATGCTCTAGTGGAGATCAAACATCCTTTGACTTACAGCCAGTACGAATTAAAACATTCATCAAATGAAACCTAATTTTCTCTGATTTTGAGTATACATTTGTGTCCCTTCCTGATTAATCTACTCTTTATCCTCTTAAGTCCCAATACCTCACGCTGATATCGGTCATATCTTTCCATTTGACATGGTTTTCCCTCAAGCTTCATACCGCCCCGAGATCATACAACTTTTTGTCCCCTCTCCACTGCTTCCTTGACAGCCATCTTGTCCTTTACCACACCACGCATCCCCAGTCCTTTACTCTCCAAGGGGAAAAGACCATAAATCCTGCTTTGTTTTGAGGCATGTATTTCTGTGATGCCCCATCCACCAAACACAATCCATCATTGACCAAATAACACAACATGTTAACAAATTTTTATTCTTTGAGAAAGAATAATCCATTGGAAAAGATACCAGGATTCATAGAAGACCTGAGGTATCTCTGAAAAAACACATTCCCACAGAGAGAATTAAGTCTGCCCCTCAAAATTTGAGAATTTCACTTTAACAGATCTTCACCAAATCATAGACATAGATATGGAAGTCATTATCAAACTTGATGAAATACACAGAAGGTTTGTTGGGAACTTGGCAAATAATTTTACCTATCTCTTGGGTTCCATCTTTTTTGTTGTACTGCACTCTTTTGCCCTCCAAGGAATCCCTGACTAATTCCAAAGTCACCTCTACTGGAGGACATTCAGGCGTGATGTGGAGATTGCCTTCAATGGAATCATCATGATGGTGGTAAAGGTACAGGACCGGATCATTCTCGTTGACAATGTAGAAACAGGTCGTTATGGTCTGCACCTCATCTGGGACCACGCCACTCCACTCTTCCTTAGAGCCTGGCATGATGTGGAGGTTGCCTTCCAGGTAGTCATCCAGGAGGTGGTAAATGTACAAGACCGGATCTTTCTTGTAGGTAATATAAAACCAGGTCTTCATGATTGGCACCTCTTCTAGGACCATCCCGTTCCAGTCATTCTTAGAGCCATTTGTGCCCATGAATGTATGTTTCACTGCTCTGCCAACTATGGTGTTTGAGAGATGAGTGTCTGTCACCTGAGGAAATGGCACATTGCTAGGCAGGATCTTCAGGTTTAAAATCCATTCATCACTATGAAGCTCCAAGCCATAGACACAATCAATCCCATCATATTTCAACAAATAGAGAGAGGGATATGTTGGCAGTTGATCTAGAATGATGGCTTTCCAATGGCTGACTGGTTCATTGGCTTCCTTCCGGCCATGAGAAATTCTGCGGCCAACAGTATTCTCCAGGGCCTCAAAAGGCTTACTAAGTTTTTGCTTCTGGAGCGATGGCCCATTCTTCTTCTGGAGATGTGGCATGCAACTCATACTAAGAGGCATCTTCATCATGGCGGGAGACTTACTGAGGTAGGCCACAGCACTCCTGTTCCATTGTCTCTTGGCTCTGTTTCTGTGCTTGGGCTTCATAGCTGCCAATCTCTGCATAGGAAGAACTCTTCAGATTAAATCAGACACAAAGTGGTTTCCTCCACCATAAGTGCCTGCAAGGATAAGAAGGTGAGGATGTGAGGTCAAGGCTCTTTTTAGGAATAACTTTGGAGCAGGTGAAAAAGGCAGGGCTGAATAGATTTGGATACCTAAATGGAATATGTTCTTAAGAAATTAATAGGAAAATTATCAAACTCTTGTCTACAGCTCAGTATATGTGTATCAGAGACATATTCCTGCTGCAAAATGCAATTGACCTCTACTGAGAAACCTACTTCCTGACTTACTATATCAATTAGAGAGGAAGCTATGCCTATACCTAAAGTGAGAAAGAAATATCTAAACAGATGGCAAAGAATTCAAAGAACAGCCACTCCTCTTCTTACCACACAAGCTACTGGTTAGTTGGCTGATCTATAACCACCTGCCCATGGTCATGGCACTCCAGTCCACTGGCTCTCTCTATTGTGTCTCCTGATCCAGATCCAGGTTGATTACATAAAGATATTCTGTATCTTCATTAGAGAAGTGAGTACAGTGAGTCAAACTGCCAAAAGAAAGAAACATAAATCTGTGCAACAGCACCTATTAGAAATAATTATCTTTTAAAACACATATGGACAAAGAGGATCTTTGCCATTTAAGTGGACAGAGGAATTGGACATTTTTAGCAAAGATAGAGTGGGGAGAATACCTGCCCTTAACCGTCCCCCAGCTATCAAATATAGGAGCTGTTAACGACATAAATTTTGGACCCAGAGCAATTTGAAAGAAACCTTTCTTTGACTACAGAGGTCCTAGTTGCTTCCTAAACATATTTACCAAAAGAAAATATCTTGGCTCTCTAGATTCCAACTTCTGGAAATTCGGTTGAACAGTTGTGGAGCCCAAGAGCTGAACTGACCTCCTCAGCCACCGTGAAGATAGTAAGCCAACCTTCACAGAAGACCAGTGCTTCATGTGTAACAGAGTTGCGACCCCCAACCAAACTTTGTGACATCATCAAGGCTCTACTTATGTCATAAAACTCCTCCTAGCCAGGTTTCTTCCCTACTAACCCCCAGAAATATCCAGCATACAGGTCCTAAAATGCTGCTCATACAGCCCCATGAAGACCCAAAATAAAAACCCCAATCTTCTTCCCAATTACTTGAGTCATATTTTCCAAGTAACTCAACCCCTTTATGTGTTTTTTTTTCTGTAAAATAATTTTTGGTCTGAGTCAACAACTCACATGAATGTTTTTTTTTCCTAGCTCCAATGTCCTCATTGGTTATTTTCTATTGATTTTTCCATTACTTCATAATAATAATTATCAAGCTTTCCACTTCACTTCCTCCTCCCACATTCTTCTTGCTCCGCAAATAAACCTCTCCACTCAAACACCAGTCCAAATAGAGGGCAGGGTACTTTGAGCTGTGGGAAGTCCAAGCCCACCCTTCATCCATCCAGATTTAGCAAGGTATGCATCCACAAAAAATATGATCACAAAAAGCCAGTGTATGATATGCAGACAATTGCAAGTGCCATTATCTTTGGCTTCTCCGTCTGCCCCAATTGTCAGCCACATTCAGAGCTTCCAGTTTGATCCCATGTTCTTTCATTCCCAGGTCACTGGATTAGTTGAAATCCCCTTAGTTCAGGCACAGTGTCTCATAGTGTGGACCAAGCCCTTATATTCCTGACATCCTTGCTCTTTTTCTCCATCCATCTGCTCTTCCACTGGAGCTTGGAAGCTCCATCTAGTTTTCTGATTTTGACCCTGACTTGATCTCCATCATTTGCCAAACAAAAGTTCCATGGTGGTTTTCAAGATAGTCAGTCATCAGTCTGACTATGGGACAAGGCACACATAGTTCCTAGGGACATGTCACAGTGCGGTCAACTTCTCCTCCCTGCTTAAGTACCTAGAGAGGGTCACCCTATGGCCTTCTGAGAACCACTCGAGAGATATCGATCTTGACATCCCCAGAATAGCCCCATAAATTGAGATATCATCAGTGTATGTGCATTAACTTGTGTGTGTTTGTGTGTGTGTATTTAAATCACAATAACAAATGGATTGTAATATTGAAGTTTCTTCTCATCTTGAGAAGAATATTTGCTACAGAAACACTCTCACAGTAATAGTGAGAGTGTAAACTATCTAAGAAAGGAGAAATAACTGGAGGAATCCCCCAGGAGTTAGGCTCAGTGTCCCAGGAATTACGCCCAAGGAAAGTCAATGAACTCAGTGATGGAAGATAAAACCCAGCCTAAATAAAACCCTAAATCATTTAGGTGGAACATGAGATACTCTTACAACAGTTACAAGAGGTCTAAAATGCCTGGACTGGAACATAAGATGAACACAATGACGTGGAGCTGAGAGTGCATGTCAAAACTGATTGGATCTGGCAAAAATTATGTAAGCATACCAAGGAAACCACCAGTGGGACAAAACCCTAAGAAATCTGTATGACAACATATCATGTTGAACATAATGAGATTTATAGACAAAGGAAAGATCTTAAAAATGTCACTGTCAAACAGGTGATGATGAATCAGTTCCATAGTATATTGACTCCCTGCTGTGTTTAAGATAACCTGTCAATTCTGTCTAGTCAGTTACAAGGAAATTTGCATTAATTGCACAGTTTAACTATCAGCATCATTTACTGCACAATCAAAGGCAAGGCAAAGAAATCATAGACATGTTGTTGAATGCTGATGATGTTATTGGGAGTTTTGATGGGTTTTTTTCTTAAAGGGAAATCATCGGTGACTCTCATGCATGAAGCAGATCCTTTCTCTGTGATGTTTCCTGAATAGCCAATGAGATACCAGCCCATGGAGGTTGTGGTCTCTCTCTCTTTTACAAAGCAACTTCTACCTTCAGCTTGATCTCTTGCTTGAGCTTCCCTTCCGGCTACTAGGCTCCTTTTCTGATCCTGCAGTGGGCTTTTGTAAGGGATTGTGATCTCTAAGTTTTTCCCCTTTCAAGAACTAATCATTCTATTAATCACAATTCTAAACTGCTGTGGGAGTTTGTTTGTGACTTATGCCTTCACATGTGATACAAGCGACCTGTGTGTATAGGGTCTTCTCTTTGTTCATGTGGGGAAGGCATGGCATCAGGAGTGGATGGCTGCTCATTCTCTGTAAGGAAATCAGTAAACTGTGGGGACCAAGTACAAGGATGTCCTGAAATATTAAGTCTTGTCCTTTCAAGGCCCCAAAGCCTCCAGCTAGGTTCAGGGTCACGACAATCTCCAAAACCCAACGAGCATGAAGTATTTAGAACCAGAAGCCTGTGTGTGCCATATCACATAAATTCATCGTGAGTACACCAATCTGTTTTTTTTTTAATTCTAAATTATTTTGTCCCATTAGAACGATCTATATTACCAATTAACCAAATTTGCTGCATCTTTGGTGTCCTAGAATTGCTTTAAATTGTTGCTTGGACAGTCTTACAAACCTTCCTATGCTGTTATGAGACCTTAAGGGGACAGCACTTATTTCAGAAATCAAAGGCAGTTGGGTTCAATCCTATCGTTAGCTGTTAGCTAGACACTGGAAGGATGGATTTGACTAAGAAAGGGAGACAGCATACATGGAGGCAGGTAACCTTTCCTTTGCAAAATGACCCATTTTGAGGCCTTACTTCAGGCTCTTCTCTTCTCCTAATCTTGGTTTTTTTTTATTAGTTTAGGAGAAGAATTAAAACTCCATTTACAGTATCTGCGAACCCGAATGAGTTAAGTATGTATGACCAACTTGATGTCTGCCTGTCTGTCAACAGGGCCAGAGTTCAGGGGCATCTGATGCATAGCACAGGAATGTCAGCCATCAATCTCTGGTCCACCTAACTCTACAGCATTAGAGTTTTCATGGTTGCTCATCTGATCTTCCTCATATGATCTCCATCCACAGAGATGTCAGAAAAATCCTCCCCTGAGAGTGCAAGTTCTTTACAAATGAAAGATTATACAACAGAAGACACATGGGAGATTTATATGGGCAAGCTGTTGAAAGGATGAAGTGACAGAAGAAGTTTATAGATTAATTAAAGAAAGAATCCGCTTCAGCTGATAGGTTAGAACATAGGTAGGTGGAGTAAACAAAATAGAATGCCGGGAGGAAGAGGTAGTGAGCTCAGAGAAGCCATGCTCCCCTCTCCCCGGCAGATGCCATAGTTCTGCTCTCTGAGGCAGATGTCGATGCAGCCAGCCACCATGTCAGACATGCTGAATATTTCCTGGTAAGTGCACCTCATTATACTACACTGATTATTAGAAATGTGTTAAAAAGCTGAATCTAATGGGCCAGCAGTGTTTAAAAGAATACAGATTTTGTGTATTTATTTCAGGCATAACCTTCATGCGGCCGTGGTGCTGGGGACACAGCCTCGCTGCTCAAATAACTACAGAATGGCTTGCAGCCTTGTGGACAACTGAATCCACTGAAAGCCTGAGAATGCTTGGGAAAGAGTAAAGCATGTTTTCTTGGTAGCAGCGATTTCTCGGTCTGCTCTGCTTGCTAGAAGAAAGCAAGGGCTCTCATCTAAAAGAGGCTTGCTGACTCAGCTTCAGCTGAAAAACCCTGCAGCCCTTAAGAGGTCCTGCCACAAAACATTTAAATGGTGTTGATAAAAGCCAACTGAATGCTTGTATGTTTTCAGCAGTAGCAGGAAAAAAAAACTGTGTTGTTTTAAAATGCCGGCTTTCTGGGCCATCCTGCCTGGGTAAACTCTGACTGTTTGAGGAAGGAGGGCCAGCAACAGAAAGAGGGCTTGAGTGTTGTCTGTTGCAGCCTCTTTGATGGCAAGGACCTTGAAACACTGTAGACTTGTGGCACTGAATGCGGCTCTGTTCGGTACCTCAGCCACAAGGTTGGAATGGCAGAAAGCTAAGGAATGGGCTACATCTGGCCAGCAAAGCCACGGCTTTAGTCCTACTGAGATTGCTTGGTAAATGAAAGACTCATGTGGTCAGAAAAACAGAGAGAGAAATAGAGTAAAGAGAGATTCAAAGACAAAGAAAATTTTTAAATGATGTACAGTGTGTTAAAAATATGTGCAGGCTAAAATTTGAAGTTCTTAAAGTTAAAAAAAAGAAGAGAGTTGTTGGGTGTGGTAGTACACACCTGTAAACCCAACACATGGGAGGCAGAGGGAGATTGACCTCTGTACCTTCAAGGTGAGGTAGCACACGCCTTTAATCCCAGTGCCTTGAAGGCAGAGAGAAACAGTTCTTTGTCAGTTCAATGTGTAGTAGCATACACCTTTAATCCCAATGCCTGAAAGGCAGAGAGAGGCAGATCTCTGAGACTTCAAGGACAGACAGGTATAGAGAGTTATTCCAGGTCAAAGATACAGAGAACCTGTCTCAAAAGGCAAAAAATAAAAAGGAAAAATAAACAAAATAGAGGTTAAATTGAAGCGCACAAAATGGAAAATTCACAGCGAATTTTGATACTGTATGCTATTATGCTCTTTTTGAATCATTTGAATTTTGAGGCAGTAGCAATAGCTGCTAAAAGATGTTTCTTTATAAAAGCTGCTGAAATAATCCAACATAGATATTTTGAAAATGCCTTGACTTTGAAATTTGGATCTAAGGACATGATGCTTTGGAAAGGAATTTCTATATTGTTTTCACAGAGGGTGATAGTCTGTGGATGCCTCTATCCTAATATGGTAGGATGGACCACGCCCTACTTAAAGGTTGCTGTGAACACCTTTAAAAAATTGCTTCGCTCAACTGCAACTGAGATCAATCAATAATGATATCACCATTCAGCAGGAAGCATATTGGAGAGAAAAAACTGCACCCACGTTCCCAAATATGGCTTATAAACGTTCTTTTACATTTAAAGTGGGATGTGATATAGATATGAATATTTGCACTAGTATAGATTTTGCTTTACTGATAGAGATTTTAGGTCAATTTTGTTATATATATATGCATTTTTGATCTTAATTAAGGTATTGTGATTGTGTAGTTCATTTAAAAATATAATGTATATAGGTTATTAATGGATAATCATTAATAATAGTCAAGTTTGTAGTCATGTTAGTTAGATTTTCTAGCTACATAGATATATATATTTCAGTTAGATAGGCATTATTCATATCTCTCTAGACTACAAAATAGGCTATTTAATGTTTTAGTACCTTAGGGTTTTTCATGACAGTGAGACACTCTACTCTTGGCAGCACATATCTTCTTCAGGAAGAATATGGGCATCAGAGAGGATCCTTATGGAGTTTGATAGCCATTTGGGGAAGAAACTGCTCTTGCCTGGATTGTTGCATAAACTGTACACAGAAACCAATCAGAGAGAGGACTACTGAACTTGCCTAAAGGTGAGATGATCTTTTCGTGTTCCTGATTCAGGAAAGGGTCAGCAAAACATTCTTCAAGACAAGCAGATAGTGACTGCCTTTGAAATTTCCTGCTTCATGGAAATGTCTGCTGGAAACTATGGGCCTGTAGGCTGAGGATGGAAACAGCAACGGTACAGAGGAACTTTGGGTGACTGTCCAGGCAGCGAGATGTCTCTGTCATTTCTAGAGTTTGAAAATGGCTTACTTTTTGTTTGCTTAGGTAATACTGTATTATTCTGGAGTCTCTGATGGAGTTGAAGAATAGATAGATAGTTATAGTTTTCGATTGTTATGATAAAAGATAAAATAGATATAAATATTGTAACTGTAATTCTTGCTTGATAACTGTTTTGTTATATGTAATTTTGCTATGTTAAAGTTAAAGATTCCGTTCTTGTTTAAACAGAAATAGGAGTAATGATAGAGTATAGGTCATTGGTTAATTAAATAAAGAAACTGTTTGGCCTGCAAGGTTAGAACATAGGTGGGTGGAATAAACATAAGAGAATGCTGGGAGGAATAGAAATTGAGCTTAGAGATGCCATGCACCTCTCCCATGGGCAGAAATGGTAGCTCTGCACTCTGAGGCAGATGGCAATACAGCCAGCCACCAGGTCAGACATGCTAAATCTTTCCTTCTAAGCGCACCTCGTGCTGCAACATACATTATTAGACATGGGTTAAGAGGCTGAAAATAATGGGGCAGGCAGTGTTGAAATGAATAGTTTTGTGTTGTTATTTCGGAGCATAACCTTACAAGGCAGCCACATGTGGATGCAGCCCTGCTGCTCAAATTTCTACAATCAAGGGGGAAATGGAAGAGGGGAAGAAAGAAGAGAGAGAGACAAGGAAGAATGGATGAATTCAATCATTCCTTGGAAAAATGAGTGAACCAATGAATGAGGAGACCTAGTAGGAAAAAATGTGCTGCATTCCCTCAGAGAGTCAGGTCAAATTAAGGATTGACAAGGTTTTCCACTAAGGAGGAGGCTTATTCCATTTTACCTTCTTTGTGCTCCAGGCCCACCCACAAGAGTGATGATGAGGACAGGGAGAAGAAGAGGAGAGGGTGTACCAGAATTCCCTGGTACAATTTCTCACCCAAATTGTAGCCAAATCACCTGACCTGGGACAGCTGATCTACATGCTGGACCCTAACTCCCAGTTTGAAAACTCTAATATTTTAACCAAGTTTGTGAAGATGAAGGAACCAAAAATAGCCCAGTTACAGGATGGCAGGTTCCTTGCAGGATGGGAGTCAGACATCAGTACCATACTGGTATTTGGCGGTTTGATGGGTGTGTGGGGTCTTTGCCAGACTCCACCTAGCATCATGGATTCCCTACTTTACTGATATTATGGAGTTCGGTGCATTCATCATATGTGTGCATGTCACACACTAGTGGGCATCATATGTACATGTTTATCCTGTGTGTGGGTGAGTGTGTTCATGAGTTTTATAGCCCAAGTACTACAGAACATGATCAATGAAAGGGAACACTGTTTTCCAGATATGGCAGGGCAATTATTTAAATGAACTGACAAGGGTTGGATGGCATGGATAAGACCGATGAGAGTTCAAGGCATACCGAATCCAGGCATGACAAAGTAGGTGGCAGACAGAATTCTGGCAAAACTAAGTAGGTAGCTTGATGTCCAACTTACTGGAGAAGAGCAACTGAGCGGAGACACTTTTCACTAAGCAACATGCTCTAGTGGAGATCAAACATCCTTTGACTTACAGCCAGTACGAATTAAAACATTCATCAAATGAAACCTAATTTTCTCTGATTTTGAGTATACATTTGTGTCCCTTCCTGATTAATCTACTCTTTATCCTCTTAAGTCCCAATACCTCACGCTGATATCAGTCACATCTTTCCATTTGACATGGTTTTCCCTCAAGCTTCGTACCGCCACGAGATCATACAACTTTTTGTCCCCTCTCCACTGCTTCCTTGACAGCCATCTTGTCCTTTACCACACCACGCATCCCCAGTCCTTTACTCTCCAAGGGGAAAAGACCATAAATCCTGCTTTGTTTTGAGGCATGTATTTCTGTGATGCCCCATCCACCAAACACAATCCATCATTGACCAAATAACACAACATGTTAACAAATTTTTATTCTTTGAGAAAGAATAATCCATTGGAAAAGATACCAGGATTCATAGAAGACGTGAGGTATCTCTGAAAAAACACATTCCCAAGGAGAGAATTAAGTCTGCCCCTCAAAATTTGAGAATTTCACTTTAACAGATCTTCACCAAATCATAGACATAGATATGGAAGTCATTATCAAACTTGATGAAATACACAGAAGGTTTGTTGGGAACTTGGCAAATAATTTTACCTATCTCTTGGGTTCCATCTTTTTTGTTGTACTGCACTCTTTTGCCCTCCAAGGAATCCCTGCCTAATTCCAAAGTCACCTCTACTGGAGGACATTCAGGCGTGATGTGGAGGTTGCCTTCAATGGAATCATCATGATGGTGGTAAAGGTACAGGACCGGATCATTCTCGTTGACAATGTAGAAACAGGTCGTTATGGCCTGCACCTCACCTGGGACCATGCCACTCCACTCTTCCTTAGAGCCTGGCATGATGTGGAGGTTGCCTTCCAGGTAGTCATCCAGGAAGTGGTAAATGTACAAGACCGGATCTTTCTTGTAGGTTATATAAACCCAGGTCTTCATGATTGGCACCTCTTCTAGGACCGTCCCGTTCCAGTCATTCTTAGAGCCATTTGTGCCCATGAATGTATGTTTCACTGCTCTGCCAACTATGGTGTTTGAGAGATGAGTGTCTGTCACCTGAGGAAATGGCACATTATTAGGCAGGATCTTCAGGTTTAAAATCCTTTCATCACTATGAAGCTCCAAGCCATAGACACAATCAATCCCATCATATTTCAAAAAATAGAGAGAGGGATATGTTGGCAGTTGATCTAGAATGATGGCTTTCCAATGGGTGACTGGTTAATTGGCTTCCTTACGGCCATGAGAAATTCTGCGGCCAACAATATTCTCCAGGGCCTCAAAAGGCTTACTAAGTTTTTGCTTCTGGAGCGTTGGCCCATTCTTCTTCTGGAGATGTGGCATGCAACTCATACTACGAGGCATCTTCATCATGGTGGGAGACTTTCTGAGATAGGCCACAGCACTCCTGTTCCACTGTCTCTTGGCTCTGTTTCTGTGCTTGGGCTTCATAGCTGCTAATCTCTGCATAGGAAGAACTCTTCAGTTTAAATCAGACACAAAGTGGTTTCCTCCACCATAAGTGCCTGCAAGGATAAGAAGGTGAGGATGTGAGGCCAAGGCTCTTTTTAGGAATAACTTTGGAGCAGGTGAAAAAGGCAGGGCTGAATAGATTTGGATACCTAAATGGAATATGTTCTTAAGAAATTAATAGGAAAATTATCAAACTCTTGTCTACAGCTCAGTATATGTGTATCAGAGACATATTCCTGCTGCAAAATGCAATTGACCTCTACTGAGAAACCTACTTCCTGACTTACTATATCAATGAGAGAGGAAGCTATGCCTATACCTAAAGTGAGAAAGAAATATCTGAACAGATGGCAAAGAATTCAAAGAACAGCCACTCCTCTCCTTACCACTCAAGCTACTGGTTAGTTGGCTGATCTATAACCACCTGCCCAAGGTCATGGCACTCCAGTCCATGGCTCTCTCTATTGTGTCTCCTGATCCAGATCCAGGTTGATTACATAAAGATATTCTGTATCTTCATTAGAGAAGTGAGTACTGTGAGTCAAACTGCCAAAAGAAAGAAACATTAATCTGTGCAACAGCACCTATTAGAAATAATTATCTTTAAAAACACATATGGACAAAGAGGATCTTTGCCATTTAAGTGGACTGAGGAATTGGACATTTTTAGCAAAGATAGAGTGGGGAGAATACCTGACATTAACCGTCCCCCAGCTATCAAATATAGGAGCTGTTAACGACATAAATTTTGGACCCAGAGCAGATTTGAAAGAAACCTTTCTTTGACTACAGAGGTCCTAGTTGCTTCCTAAACATATTTACCAAAAGAAAATATCTTGGCTCTCTAGATTCCAACTTCTGGAAATTCGGTTGAACAGTTGTGGAGCCCAAGAGCTGAACTGACCTCCTCAGCCACCGTGAAGATAGTAAGCCCACCTTCACAGAAGACCAGTGCTTCATGTGGAACAGAGTTGCAACCCCCAACCAAACTTTGTGACATCATCACGGCTCTACTTATGTCATAAAACTCCTCCTAGCCAGGTTTCTTCCCTACTAACCCCCAGAAATATCCAGCATACAGGTCCTAAAATGCTGCTCATACAGCCCCATGAAGACCCAAAATAAAAACCCCAATCTTCTTCCCAATTACTTGAGTCATATTTTCCAAGTAACTCAACCCCTTTATGTGTTTTTTTTTTTTCTGTAAAATAATTTTTGGTCTGAGTCAACAACTCACATGAATGTTTTCTTTCCTAGCTCCAATGTCCTCATTGGTTATTTTCTATAGATTTTTCCATTACTTCATAATAATAATTATCAAACTTTCCACTTCTCTTCCTCCTCCCACATTCTTCTTGCTCCGCAAATAAACCTCTCCACTCAAACACCAGTCCAAATAGAGGGCAGGGTACTTTGAGCTGTGGGAAGTCCAAGCCCACCCTTCATCCATCCAGATTTAGCAAGGTATGCATCCACAAAAAATATGATCACAAAAAGCCAGTGTATGATATGCAGACAATTGCAAGTGCCATTATCTTTGGCTTCTCCGTCTGCCCCAAATGTCAGCCACATTCAGAGCTTCCAGTTTGATCCCATGTTCTTTCATTCCCAGGTCACTGGATTAGTTGAAATCCCCTTAGTTCAGGCACAGTGTCTCATAGTGTGGACCAAGCCCTTATATTCCTGACATCCTTGCTCTTTTTCTCCATCCATCTGCTCTTCCACTGGAGCTTGGAAGCTCCATCTAGTTTTCTGATTTTGACCCTGACTTGATATCCATCATTTGCCAAACAAAAGTTCCATGGTGGTTTTCAAGATAGTCAGTCATCAGTCTGACTTTGGGACAAGGCACACATAGTTCCTAGGGACATGTCACAGTGTGGTCAACTTCTCCTCCCTGCTTAAGTACCTAGAGAGGGTCACCCTATGGCCTTCTGAGAACCACTCGAGAGATATCGATCTTGACATCCCCAGAATGGCCCCATAAATTGAGATATCATCAGTGTATGTGCATTAACTTGTGTGTGTTTGTGTGTGTGTATTTAAAGCACAATAACAAATGGATAGTAATATTGAAGTTTCTTCTCATCTTGAGAAGAATATTTGCTACAGAAACACTCTCACAGTAATAGTGAGAGTGTAAACTATCTAAGAAAGGAGAAATAACTGGAGGAATCCTTCAGGAGTAAGGCTCAGTGTCCCAGGAATTACGCCCAAGGAAAGTCAATGAACTCAGTGATGGAAGATAAAACCCAGCCTAAATTAAACCCTAAATCATTTAGGTGGAACATGAGATACTCTTACAACAGTTACAAGAGGTCTAAAATGCCTGGACTGGAACATAAGGGGAACACAATGACGTGGAGCTGAGAGTGCATGGCAAAACTGATTGGATCTGGCAAAAATTATGTAAGCATACCAAGGAAACCACCAGTGGGACAAAACCCTAAGAAATCTGTATGACAACATATCATGTTGAACATAATGAGATTTATAGACAAAGGAAAGATCTTAATTATGTCACTGTCACCCCGGTGATGATGAACCAGTTCCATCGTAGAGTGACGCCCTGCTGTGTTTAAGATAACCTGTCAATTCTGTCTAGTTGGTTACAAGGAAATTTGCATTAATTGCACAGATTAACTATCAGCATCATTTACTGCAAAATCAAAGGCAAGGCAAAGAAATCATAGACATGTTGTTGAATGCTGATGATGTTATTGGGAGTTTTGATGGGTTTTTTTCTTAAAGGGAAATCATCGGTGACTCTCATGCATGAAGCAGATCCTTTCTCTGTGATGTTTCCTGAATAGCCACTGAGACACCAGCCCATTGAGTTGTGGTCTCTCTCTCTTTTGAAAAGCAACTTCTACCTTCAGCTTGATCTCTTGCTTGAGCTTCCCTTCCGGCTACTAGGCTCCTTTTCTGATCCTGCAGAGGGCTTTTGTAAGGGATTGGGATCTCTAAGTTTTTCCCCTTTCAAGAACTAATCATTTTATTAATCACAATTCTAAACTGCTGTGGGAGTTTGTTTGTGACTTATGCCTTCACATGTGATACAAGCGACCTGTGTGTATAGGGTCTTCTCTCTGTTCATGTGGGGAAGGCATGGCAGCAGGAGTAGATGGCTGCTCATTTTCTGTAAGGAAATCAGTAAACAGTGGGGACCAAGTACAAGGATGTCCTGAAATATTAAGTCTTGTCCTTTCAAGGCCCCAAAGCCTCCAGCTAGGTTCAGGGTCACGACAATCTCCAAAACCCACCGAGCATGAAGTATTCAGAACCAGAAGCCTGTGTGTGCCATATCACATAAATTCATCGTGAGTACACCAATCTGGTTTTTTTTAATTCTAAATTATTTTGTCCCATCAGAACGATCTATATTACCAATTAACCAAATTTGCTGCATCTTTGGTGTCCTAGAATTGCTTTAAATTGTTGCTGGGACAGTCTTACAAACCTTCCTGTGCTGTTATGAGACCTTAAGGGGACAGCACTTATTTCAGAAATCAAAGGCAGTTGGGTTCAATCCTATGGTTAGCTGTTAGCTAGACACTGGAAGGATGGATTTGACTGAGAAAGGGAGACAGAATACATGGAGGCAGGTAACCTTTCCTTTGCAAAATGACCCATTTTGAGGCCTTACTTCAGGCTCTTCTCTTCTCCTAATCTTTGTTTCTTTATTAGTTTAGGAGAAGAATTAAAACTCCATTTACAGTATCTGCGAACCCAAATGAGTTAAGTATGTGTGACCAATTTGTTGTCTGCCTGTCTGTCAACAGGGCCAGAGTTCAGGGGCATCTGATGCATAGCACAGGGATGTCAGCCATCAATCTCTGGTCCACCTAACTCTACAGCATTAGAGTTGTCATGGTTGCTCATCTGATCTTCCTCATATGATCTCCATCCACAGAGATGTCAGAAAAATCCTCCCCTGAGAGTGCAAGTTCTTTACAAATGAAAGATTATACAACAGAAGACACATGGGAGATTTATATGGGCAAGCTGTTGAAAGGATAAAGTGACAGAAGAAGTTTATTGATTAATTAAAGAAAGAATCCGCTTCAGCTGATAGGTTAGAACATAGGTAGGTGGAGTAAACAAAATAGAATGCCGGGAGGAAGAGGTAGTGAGCTCAGAGAAGCCATGCTCCCCTCTCCCCGGCAGATGCCATAGCTCTGCTCTCTGAGGCAGATGTCGATGCAGCCAGCCACCATGTCAGACATGCTGAATTTTTCCTGGTAAGTGCACCTCGTTATACTACACTGATTATTAGAAATGGGTTAAAATGCTGAGTCTAGTGGGCCAGGAGTGTTTAAAAGAATACAGTTTTTGTGTATTTATTTCAGGCATAACCTTTATGCGGTCGTGGTGCTGGGGACACAGCCTCGCTGCTCAAATAACTACAGAATGGCTTGCAGCCTTGTGGACAACTGAATCCACTGAAAGCCTGAGAATGCTTGGGAAAGAGTAAAGCATGTTTTCTTGGTAGCAGCGATTTCTCGGTCTGCTCTGCTTGCTAGAAGAAAGCAAGGGCTCTCATCTAAAAGAGGCTTGCTGACTCAGCTTCAGCTGCAAAACCCTGCAGCCCTTAAGAGGTCCTGCCACAAAACATTTAAATGTTGTTGATCAAAGCCAACTGAATGCTTGTATGTTTTCAGCCGTAGCAGGAAAAAAAACTGTGTTGTTTTAAAATGCCGGATTTCTGGGCCATCCTGCCTGGGCAAACTCTGACTGTTTGAGGAAGGATGGCCAGCTACAGAAAGAGGGCTTGAGTGTTGTCTGTTGCAGCCTCTTTTATGGCAAGGACCTTGAAACACTGTAGACTTGTGGCACTGAATGTGGCTCTGTTCGGTACCTCAGCCACAAGGTTGGAATGGCAGAAAGCTAAGGAATGGGCTACATCCGGCCAGCAAAGCCACGGCTTTAGTCCTACTGAGATTGCTTGGTAAATGAAAGACTCATGTGGTCAGAAAAACAGAGAGAGAAATAGAGTAAAGAGAGATTCAAAGACAAAGAAAATTTTTAAATGATTTACAGTGTGTTAAAAATATGTGCAGGCTAAAATTTGAAGTTCTTAAAGTTAAAAAAAGGAAGAGAGTTGTTGGGTGTGGTAGTACACACCTGTAAACCCAACACATGGGAGGCAGAGGGAGATTGACCTCTGTACCTTCAAGGTGAGGTAGCACACGCCTTTAATCCCAGTGCCTTGAAGGCAGAGAAAACAGATCTTTGTGAGTTCAATGTGTAGTAGCATACACCTTTAATCCCAATGCCTGAAAGGCAGAGAGAGGCAGATCTCTGAGACTTCAAGGACAGACAGGTATACAGAGTTATTCCAGGTCAAAGATACAGAGAACCTGTCTCAAAAGGCAAAAAATAAAAAGGAAAAATAAACAAAATAGAGGTTAAATTGAAGCGCACAAAGATGGAAAATTCACAGCGAATTTTGATATTGTATGCTATTATGCTCTTTTTGAATCATTTGAGTTTTGAGGCAGTAGCAATAGCTGCTAAAAGATGTTTCTTTATAAAAGCTGCTGAAATAATCCAACATAGATATTTTGAAAATGCCTTGACATTGAAATTTGGATCTAAGGACATGATGCTTTGGAAAGGAGTTTCTATTTTGGTTTCACAGAGGGTGATAATCTGTGGATGCCTCTATCCTAATATGGTAGGATGGACCACGCCCTACTTAAAGGTTGCTGTGAACACCTTTAAAAAATTGCTTCGCTCAACTGCCAACTGAGATAAATCAATAATGATGCCACCATTCAGCAGCAAGCATTTTGGAGAGAAGAAACTGCACCCACGTTCCCAAATATGGCTTATAAACGTTCTTTTACATTTAAAGTGGGATGTGATATAGATATGAATATTTGCATTAGTATAGATTTTGCTTTACTGATAGAGATTTTAGGTCAATTTTGTTATATGTATATGCATTTTTGATCTTAATCAAGGTATTGTGATTGTGTAGTTCATTTAAAAATATAATGTATATAGGTTATTAATGGATAATCATTAATAATAGTCAAGTTTGTAGTCATGTTAGTTAGATTTTCTAGCTACATAGATATATATATTTCAGTTAGATAGGCATTATTCATATCTCTCTAGACTACAAAATAGGCTATTTAATGTTTTAGTACCTTAGGGTTTTTCATGACAGTGAGACACTCTACTCTTGGCAGCACATATCTTCTTCAGGAAGAAGATGGTCATCACAGAGGATCCTTATGGAGTTTGATAGCCATTTGGGGAAGAAACTGCTCTTGCCTGGATTGTTGCATAAACTGTACACAGAAAACACTCAGAGAGAGGACTACTGAACTTGCCTAAAGGTGAGATGATCTTTTCGTGTTCCTGATTCAGGGAAGCGTCAGCAAAACATTCTTCCAGACAAGCAGATAGTGACTGCCTTTGAAATTTCCTGCTTCATGGAAATGTCTGCTGGAAACTATGGGCCTGTAGGCTGAGGATGGAAACACCAACGGTACAGAGGAACTTTGGGTGACTGTCCAGGCAGCGAGATGTCTCTGTCATTTCTAGAGTTTGAAAATGGCTTACTTTTTGTTTGCTTAAGTAATACTGTATTATTCTGGAGTCTCTGATGGAGTTGAAGGATAGATAGATAGTTATAGTTTTCCATTGTTATGATAAAAGATAAAATAGATATAAATATTGTAACTGTAATTCTTGCTTGATAACTGTTTTGTTATAAGTAATTTTGCTATGTTAAAGTTAAAGATTCCGTTCTTGTTTAAACAGAAATAAGAGTAATGATGGAGTATAGGTCATTGGTTAATTAAATAAGAAACTGTTTGGCCTGAAAGGTTAGAACATAGGTGGGTGGAATAAACATAAGAGAATGCTGGGAGGAATAGAAATTGAGCTTAGAGATGCCATGCACCTTTCCCATGGGCAGAAATGGTAGCTCTGCACTCTGAGGCAGATGGCGATACAGCCAGCCACCAGGTCAGACATGCTAAATCTTTCCTTCTAAGCGCACCTCGTGCTGCAACATACATTATTAGACATGGGTTAAGAGGCTGAAAATAATGGGGCAGGCAGTGTTGAAATGAATAGTTTTGTGTTGTTATTTCGGAGCATAACCTTACAAGGCGGCCCCATGGGGATGCATCCCTGCTGCTCAAATTTCTACAATCAAGGGGGAAATGGAAGAAGGGAAGAAAGAAGAGAGAGAGACAAGGAAGAATGGATGAATTCAATCATTCCTTGGAAAAATGAGTGAACCAATGAATGAGGAGACCTAGTAGGAAAAAATGTGCTGCATTCCCTCAGAGAGTCAGGTCAAATTAAGGATTGACAAGGTTTTCCACTAAGGAGGAGGCTTATTCCATTTTACCTTCTTTGTGCTCCAGGCCCACCCACAAGAGTGATGATGAGGACAGGGAGAAGAAGAGGAGAGGGTGTACCAGAATTCCCTGGTACAATTTCTCACCCAAATTGTAGCCAAATCACCTGACCTGGGACAGCTGATCTACAAGCTTGACCCTAACTCCCAGTTTGACAACTCTCACATTTTAACCAAGTTTGTGAAGATGAAGGAACCAAAAATAGCCCAGTTACAGGATGGCAGGTTCCTTACAGGATGGGAGTCAGACATCAGTACCATACTGGTATTTGGCGGTTTGATGGGTGTGTGGGGTCTTTGCCAGACTCCACCTAGCATCATGGATTCCCTACTTTACTGATATTATGGAGTTCGGTGCATTCATCATATGTGTGCATGTCACACACTAGTGGGCATCATATGTACATGTTTATCCTGTGTGTGGGTGAGTGTGTTTTATAGCCCAAGTACTACAGAACATGATCAATGAAAGGGAACACTGTTTTCCATATATGCCTGGGCAATTATTTAAATGAACTGACAAGGGTTGGATGGCATGGATAAGACCTATGAGAGTTCAAGGCATACCGAATCCAGGCATGACAAAGTAGGTGGCAGACAGAATTCTGGCAAAACTAAGTAGGTAACTTGATGTCCACCTTACTGGAGAAGAGCAACTGAGCGGAGACACTTTTCACTAAGCAACATGCTCTAGTGGAGATCAAACATCCTTTGACTTACAGCCAGTACAAATTAACCCTTTCATCAAATGAAACCTAATTTTCTCTGATTTTGAGTATACATTTGTGTCCCTTCCTGATTAATCTACTCTTTATCCTCTTAAGTCCCAATACCTCACGCTGATATCGGTCACATCTTTCCATTTGACATGGTTTTCCCTCAAGCTTCATACCGCCCCGAGATCATACAACTTTTTGTCCCCTCTCCACTGCTTCCTTGACAGACATCTTGTCCTTTACCGCACCACGCATCCCCAGTCCTTTACTCTCCAAGGGGAAAAGACCATAAATCCTGCTTTGTTTTGAGGCATGTATTTCTGTGATGCCCCATCCACCAAACACAATCCATCATTGACCAAATAACACAACATGTTAACAAATTTTTATTCTTTGAGAAAGAATAATCCATTGGAAAAGATACCAGGATTCATAGAAGACCTGAGGTATCTCTGAAAAAACACATTCCCAAAGAGAGCATTAAGTCTGCCCCTCAAAATTTGAGAATTTCACTTTAACAGATCTTCACCAAATCATAGACATAGATATGGAAGTCATTATCAAACTTGATGAAATACACAGAAGGTTTGTTGGGAACTTGGCAAATAATTTTACCTATCTCTTGGGTTCCATCTTTTTTGTTGTACTGCACTCTTTTGCCCTCCAAGGAATCCCTGCCTAATTCCAAAGTCACCTCTACTGGAGGACATTCAGGCGTGATGTGGAGGTTGCCTTCAATGGAATCATCATGATGGTGGTAAAGGTACAGGACCGGATCATTCCCGTTGACAATGTAGAAACAGGTCGTTATGGTCTGCACCTCATCTGGGACCACGCCACTCCACTCTTCCTTAGAGCCTGGCATGATGTGGAGGTTGCCTTCCAGGTAGTCATCCAGGAGGTGGTAAATGTACAAGACCGGATCTTTCTTGTAGGTAATATAAAACCAGGTCTTCATGATTGGCACCTCTTCTAGGACCATCCTGTTCCAGTCATTCTTAGAGCCATTTGTGCCCATGAATGTATGTTTCACTGCTCTGCCAACTATGGTGTTTGAGAGATGAGTGTCTTTCACCTGAGGAAATGGCACATTATTAGGCAGGATCTTCAGGTTTAAAATCCTTTCATCACTATGAAGCTCCAAGCCATAGACACAATCAATCCCATCATATTTCAACAAATAGAGAGAGGGATATGTTGGCAGTTGATCTAGAATGATGGCTTTCCAATGGGTGACTGGTTCATTGGCTTCCTTCCAGCCATGAGAAATTCTGCGGCCAACAATATTCTCCAGGGCCTCAAAAGGCTTACTAAGTTTTTGCTTCTGGAGCGATGGCCCATTCTTCTTCTGGAGATGTGGCATGCCACTCATACTAAGAGGCATCTTCATCATGGCGGGAGACTTTCTGAGATAGGCCACAGCACTCCTGTTCCACTGTCTCTTGGCTCTGTTTCTGTGCTTGGGCTTCATAGCTGCCAATCTCTGCATAGGAAGAACTCTTCAGTTTAAATGAGACACAAAGTGGTTTCCTCCACCATAAGTGCCTGCAAGGATAAGAAGGTGAGGATGTGAGGTCAAGGCTCTTTTTAGGAATAACTTTGGAGCAGGTGAAAAAGGCAGGGCTGAATAGATTTGGATACCTAAATGTAATATGTTCTTAAGAAATTAATAGGAAAATTATCAAACTCTTGTCTACAGCTCAGTATATGTGTATCAGAGACATATTCCTGCTGCAAAATGCAATTGACCTCTACTGAGAAACCTACTTCCTGACTTACTATATCAATGAGAGAGGAAGCTATGCCTATACTTATAGCGAGAAAGAAATATCTGAACAGATGGCAAAGAATTCAAAGAACAGCCACTCCTCTCCTTACCACTCAAGCTACTGGTTAGTTGGCTGATCTATAACCACCTGCCCAAGGTCATGGCACTCCAGTCCACTGGCTCTCTCTATTGTGTCTCCTGATCCAGATCCAGGTTGATTACATAAAGATATTCTGTATCTTCATTAGAGAAGAGAGTACTGGGAGTCAAACTGCCAAAAGAAAGAAACATTAATCTGTGCAACAGCACCTATTAGAAATAATTATCTTTTAAAACACATATGGACAAAGAGGATCTTTTCCATTTAAGTGGACAGAGGAATTGGACATTTTTAGCAAAGATAGAGTGGGGAGAATACCTGACATTAACCGTCCCCCAGCTATCAAATATAGGAGCTGTTAACGACATAAATTTTGGACCCAGAGCAGATTTGAAAGAAACCTTTCTTTGACTACAGAGGTCCTAGTTGCTTCCTAAACATATTTACCAAAAGAAAATATCTTGGCTCTCTAGATTCCAACTTCTGGAAATTCGGTTGAACAGTTGTGGAGCCCAAGAGCTGAACTGACCTCCTCAGCCACCGTGAAGAAAGTAAGCCCACCTTCACAGAGGACCAGTGCTTCATGTGGAACAGAGTTGCCACCCCCAACCAAAGCTTTGTGACATCATCAAGGCTCTACTTATGTCATAAAACTCCTCCTAGCCAGGTTTCTTCCCTACTAACCCCCAGAAATATCCAGCATACAGGTCCTAAAATGCTGCTCATACAGCCCCAGGAAGACCCAAAATAAAAACCCCAATCTTCTTCCCAATTACTTGAGTCATATTTTCCAAGTAACTCAACCCCTTTATGTGTTTTTTTTTTCTTCTGTAAAATAATTTTTGGTCTGAATCAACAACTCACATGAATGTTTTCTTTTTCCTAGCTCCAATGTCCTCATTGGTTATTTTCTATTGATTTTTCCATTACTTCATAATAATAATTATCAAACTTTCCACTTCTCTTCCTCCTCCCACATTCTTCTTGCTCTGCAAATAAACCTCTCCACTCAAACACCAGTCCAAATAGAGGGCAGGGTACTTTGAGCTGTTGGAAGTCCAAGCCCACCCTTCATCCATCCAGATTTAGCAAGGTATGCATCCACAAAAAATATGATCACAAAAAGCCAGTGTATGATATGCAGACAATTGCAAGTGCCATTATCTTTGGCTTCTCCGTCTGCCCCAATTGTCAGCCACATTCAGAGCTTCCAGTTTGATCCCATGTTCTTTCATTCCCAGGTCACTGGATTAGTTGAAATTCCCTTAGTTCAGGCACAGTGTCTCATAGTGTGGACCAAGCCCTTATATTCCTGACATCCTTGCTCTTTTTCTCCATCCATCTGCTCTTCCACTGGAGCTTGGAAGCTCCATCTAGGTTTCTGATTTTGACCCTGACTTGATCTCCATCATTTGCCAAACAAAAGTTCCATGGTGTTTTTCAAGATAGTCAGTCATCAGTCTGACTATGGGACAAGGCACACATAGTTCCTAGGGACATGTCACAGTGTGTTCAACTTCTCCTCCCTGCTTAAGTACCTAGAGAGGGTCACCCTATGGCCTTCTGAGAACCACTCGAGAGATATCGATCTTGACATCCCCAGAATGGCCCCATAAATTGAGATATCATCAGTGTATGTGCATTAACTTGTCTGTGTTTGTGTGTGTGTATTTAAATCACAATAACAAATGGATTGTAATATTGAAGTTTCTTCTCATCTTGAGAAGAATATTTGCTACAGAAACACTCTCACAGTAATAGTGAGAGTGTAAACTATCTAAGAAAGGAGAAATAACTGGAGGAATCCCCCAGGATATAGGCTCAGTGTCCCAGGAATTACGCCCAAGGAAAGTCAATGAACTCAGTGATGGAAGATAAAACCCAGCCTAAATAAAACGCTAAATCATTTAGGTGGAACATGAGATACTCTTACAACAGTTACAAGAGGTCTAAAATGCCTAGACTGGAACATAAGATGAAGACAATGACGTGGAGCTGAGAGTGCATGTCAAAACTGATTGGATCTGGAAAAAAATATGTAAGCATACTAAGGAAACCACCAGTGGGACAAAACCCTAAGAAATCTGTATGACAACATATCATGTTGAACATAATGAGATTTATAGAAAAAGGAAAGATCTCAATTATGTCACTGTCACACAGGTAATGATGAACCAGTTCCATCGTAGAGTGACTCCCTGCTGTATTTAAGATAACCTGTCAATTCTGTCTAGTCAGTTACAAGGAAATTTGCATTAATTGCACAGATTAACTATCAGCATCATTTACTGCACAATCAAAGGCTAGGCAAAGAAATCATAGGCATGTTGTTGAATGCTGATGATGTTATTGGGAGTTTTGATGGGTTTTTTTCTTAAAGGGAAATCATCGGTGACTCTCATGCATGAAGCAGATCCTTTCTCTGTGATGTTTCCTGAATAGCCACTGAGATACCAGCCCATTGAGTTGTGGTCTCTCTCTCTTTTACAAAGCAACTTCTACCTTCAGCTTGATCTCTTGCTTGAGCTTCCCTTCCGGCTACTAGGCTCCTTTTCTGATCCTGCAGAGGGCTTTTGTAAGGGATTGTGATCTCTAAGTTTTTCCCCTTTCAAGAACTAATCATTCTATTAATCACAATTCTAAACTGCTGTGGGAGTTTGTTTGTGACTTATGCCTTCACATGTGATACAAGCGACCTGTGTGTATAGGGTCTTCTCTCTGTTCATGTGGGGAAGGCATGGCAGCAGGAGTAGATGGCTGCTCATTCTCTGTAAGGAAATCAGTAAACAGTGGGGACCAAGTACAAGGATGTCCTGAAATATTAAGTCTTGTCCTTTCAAGGCCCCAAAGCCTCCAGCTAGGTTCAGGGTCACGACAATCTCCAAAACCCACCGAGCATGAAGTATTCAGAACCAGAAGCCTGTGTGTGCCATATCACATAAATTCATCGTGAGTACACCAATCTGTTTTTTTTTCAATTCTAAATTATTTTGTCCCATCAGAACGATCTATATTACCAATTAACCAAATTTGCTGCATCTTTGGTGTCCTAGAATTGCTTTAAATTGTTGCTGGGACAGTCTTACAAACCTTCCTGTGCTGTTATGAGACCTTAAGGGGACAGCACTTATTTCAGAAATCAAAGGCAGTTGGGTTCAATCCTATGGTTAGCTGTTAGCTAGACACTGGAAGGATGGATTTGACTAAGAAAGGGAGACAGCATACATGGAGGCAGGTAACCTTTCCTTTGCAAAATGACCCATTTTGAAGCCTTACTTCAGGCTCTTCTCTTCTCCTAATCTTGTTTTTTTTATTAGTTTAGGAGAAGAATTAAAACTCCATTTACAGTATCTGTGAACCCGAATGAGTTAAGTATATGTGACCAACTTGATGTCTGCCTGTCTGTCAACAGGGCCAGAGTTCAGGGGCATCTGATGCATAGCACAGGAATGTCAGCCATCAATCTCTGGTCCACCTAACTCTACAGCATTAGAGTTGTCATGGTTGCTCATCTGATCTTCCTCATATGATCTCCATCCACAGAGATGTCAGAAAAATCCTCCACTGAGAGTGCAAGTTCTTTACAAATGAAAGATTATACAACAGAAGACACATGGGGGATTTATATGGGCAAGCTGTTGAAAGGATAAAGTGACAGAAGAAGTTTATTGATTAATTAAAGAAAGAATCCGCTTCAGCTGATAGGTTAGAACATAGGTAGGTGGAGTAAACAAAATAGATTGCCGGGAGGAAGAGGTAGTGAGCTCAGAGAAGCCATGCTCCCCTCTCCCCGGCAGATGCCATAGCTCTGCTCTCTGAGGCAGATGTCGATGCAGCCAGCCACCATGTCAGACATGCTGAATTTTTCTTGGTAAGTGCACCTCATTATACTACACTGATTATTAGAAATGGGTTAAAATGCTGAGTCTAGTGGGCCAGCAGTGTTTAAAAGAATACAGTTTTTGTGTATTTATTTCAGGCATAACCTTCATGCGGTCGTGGTGCTGGGGACACAGCCTCGCTGCTCAAATAACTACAGAATGGCTTGCAGCCTTGTGGACAACTGAATCCACTGAAAGCCTGAGAATGCTTGGGAAAGTGTAAAGCATGTTTTCTTGGTAGCAGCGATTTCTCGGTCTGCTCTGCTTGCTAGAAGAAAGCAAGGGCTCTCATCTAAAAGAGGCTTGCTGACTCAGCTTCAGCTGCAAAACCCTGCAGCCCTTAAGAGGTCCTGCCACAAAACATTTAAATGGGTGTTGATAAAAGCCAACTGAATGCTTGTATGTTTTCAGCAGTAGCAGGAAAAAAAACTGTGTTGTTTTAAAATGCCGGCATTCTGGGCCATCCTGCCTGGGCAAACTCTGACTGTTTGAGGAAGGAGGGCCAGCTACAGAAAGATGGCTTGAGTGTTGTCTGTTGCAGCCTCTTTGATGGCAAGGACCTTGAAACACTGTAGACTTGTGGCACTGAATGCGGCTCTGTTCGGTACCTCAGCCACAAGGTTGGAATGGCAGAAAGCTAAGGAATGGGCTACATCTGGCCAGCAAAGCCACGGCTTTAGTCCTACTGAGATTGCTTTGTAAATGAAAGATTCATGTGGTCAGAAAAACAGAGAAAGAAATAGAGTAAAGAGAGATTCAAAGAAAAAGAAAATTTTTAAATGATTTACAGTGTGTTAAAAATATGTGCAGGCTAAAATTTGAAGTTCTTTAAGTTAAAAAAAGGAAGAGAGTTGTTGGGTGTGGTAGTACACACCTGTCAACCCAACACATGGGAGGCAGAGGGAGATTGACCTCTGTACCTTCAGGGTGTGGTAGCACACGCCTTTAATCCCAGTGCCTTGAAGGCAGAGACAAACAGATCTTTGTGAGTTCAATGTGTAGTAGCATACACCTTTAATCCCAATGCCTGAAAGGCAGAGAGAGGCAGATCTCTGAGACTTCAAGGACAGACAGGTATACAGAGTTATTCCAGGTCAAAGATACAGAGAACCTGTCTCAAAAGGCAAAAAATAAAAAGGAAAAATAAACAAAATAGAGGTTAAATTGAAGCACACAAAGATGGAAAATTCACAGCGAATTTTGATATTGTATGCTATTATGCTCTTTTTGAATCATTTGAATTTTGAGGCAGTAGCAATAGCTGCTAAAAGATGTTTCTTTATAAAAGCTGCTGAAATAATCCAACATAGATATTTTGAAAATGCCTTGTCATTGAAATTTGGATCTAAGGACATGATGCTTTGGAAAGGAGTTTCTATTTTGTTTTCACAGAGGGTGATAGTCTGTGGATGCCTCTATCCTAATATGGTAGATTGGACCACGCCCTACTTAAAGGTTGCTGTGAACACCTTTAAAAAATTGCTTCGCTCAACTGCCAACTGAGATAAATCAATAATGATGCCACCATTCAGCAGCAAGCATTTTGGAGAGAAGAAACTGCACCCACGTTCCCAAATATGGCTTATAAACGTTCTTTTACATTTAAAGTGGGATGTGATATAGATATGAATATTTGCATTAGTATAGATTTTGCTTTACTGATAGAGATTTTAGGTCAATTTTTTTATATGTATATGCATTTTTGATCTTAATTAAGGTATTTTGATTGTGTAGTTCATTTAAAAATATAATGTATATAGGTTATTAATGGATAATCATTAATAATAGTCAAGTTTGTAGTCATGTTAGTTAGATTTTCAGGCTACATAGATATATATATATTTCAGTTAGATAGGCATTATTCATATCTCTCTAGACTACAAAATAGGCTATTTAATGTTTTAGTACCTTAGGGTTTTTCATGACAGTGAGACACTCTACTCTTGGCAGCACATAACTACTTCAGGAAGAAGATGGGCATCACAGAGGATCCTTATGGAGTTTGATAGCCATTTGGGGAAGAAACTGCTCTTGCCTGGATTGTTGCATAAACTGTACACAGAAAACACTCAGAGAGAGGACTACTGAACTTGCCTAAAGGTGAGATGATCTTTTCATGTTCCTGATTCAGGAAAGGGTCAGCAAAACATTCTTCCAGACAAGCAGATAGTGACTGCATTTGAAATTTCCTGCTTCATGGAAATGTCTGCTGGAAACTATGGGCCTGTAGGCTGAGGATGGAAACACCAACGGTACAGAGGAACTTTGGGTGACTGTCCAGGCAGCGAGATGTCTCTGTCATTTCTAGAGTTTGAAAATGGCTTACTTTTTGTTTGCTTAATTAATACTGTATTATTCTGGAGTCTCTGATGGAGTTGAAGAATAGATAGATAGTTATAGTTTTCCATTATTATGATAAAAGATAAAATAGATATAAATATTGTAACTGTAATTCTTGCTTGATAACTGTTTTGTTATATGTAATTTTGCTATGTTAAAGTTAAAGATTCCGTTCTTGTTTAAACAGAAATAGGAGTAATGATGGAGTATAGGTCATTGGTTAATTAAATAAAGAAACTGTTTGGCCTGAAAGGTTAGAACATAGGTGGGTGGAATAAATATAAGAGAATGCTGGGAGGAATAGGAATTGAGCTTAGAGATGCCATGCACCTCTGCCATGGGCAGAAATGGTAGCTCTGCACTCTGAGGCAGATGGCGATACAGCCAGCCACCAGGTCAGACATGCTAAATCTTTCCTTCTAAGCTCACCTCGTGCTGCAACATACATTATTAGACATGGGTTAAGAGGCTGAAAATAATGGGGCAGGCAGTGTTGAAATGAATAGTTTTGTGTTGTTATTTCGGAGCATAACCTTACAAGGCGGCCCCATGGGGATGCAGCCCTGCTGCTCAAATTTCTACAATCAAGGGGGAAATGGAAGAAGGGAAGAAAGAAGAGAGAGAGACAAGGAAGAATGGATGAATTCAATCATTCCTTGGAAAAATGAGTGAACCAATGAATGAGGAGACCTAGTAGGAAAAAATGTGCTGCATTCCCTCAGAGAGTCAGGTCAAATTAAGGATTGACAAGGTTTTCCACTAAGGAGGAGGCTTATTCCATTTTACCTTCTTTGTGCTCCAGGCCCACCCACAAGAGTGATGATGAGGACAGGGAGAAGAAGAGGAGAGGGTGTACCAGAATTCCCTGGTACAATTTCTCACCCAAATTGTAGCCAAATCACCTGACCTGGGACAGCTGATCTACATGCTGGACCCTAACTCCCAGTTTGACAACTCTAACATTTTAACCAAGTTTGTGAAGATGAAGGAACCAAAAATAGCCCAGTTACAGGATGGCAGGTTCCTTACAGGATGGGAGTCAGACATCAGTACCATACTGGTATTTGGCGGTTTGATGGGTGTGTGGGTTCTTTGCCAGACTCCACCTAGCATCATGGATTCCCTACTTTACTGATATTATGGAGTACGGTGCATTCATCATATGTGTGCATGTCACACACAAGTGGGCATCATATGTACATGTTTCTCCTGTGTGTGGATGAGTGTGTTCATGAGTTTTATAGCCCAAGTACTACAGAACATGATCAATGAAAGGGAACACTGTTTTCCAGATATGGCAGGGCAATTATTTAAATGAACTGACAAGGGTTGGATGGCATGGATAAGACCTATGAGAGTTCAAGGCATACCGAATCCAGGCATGACAAAGTAGGTGGCAGACAGAATTCTGGCAAATCTAAGTAGGTAACTTGATGTCCACCTTACTGGAGAAGAGCAACTGAGCGGAGACACTTTTCACTAAGCAACATGCTCTAGTGGAGATCAAACATCCTTTGACTTACAGCCAGTACGAATTAACCCTTTCATCAAATGAAACCTAATTTTCTCTGATTTTGATTATACATTTGTGTCCCTTCCTGATTAATCTACTCTTTATCCTCTTAAGTCCCAATAACTCACGCTGATATCGGTCACATCTTTCCATTTGACATGGTTTTCCCTCAAGCTTCATACCGCCCCGAGATCATACAACTTTTTGTCCCCTCTCCACTGCTTCCTTGACAGACATCTTGTCCTTTACCGCACCACGCATCCCCAGTCCTTTACTCTCCAAGGGGAAAAGACCATAAATCCTGCTTTGTTTTGAGGCATGTATTTCTGTGATGCCCCATCCACCAAACACAATCCATCATTGACCAAATAACACAACATGTTAACAAATTTTTATTCTTTGAGAAAGAATAATCCATTGGAAAAGATACCAGGATTCATAGAAGACCTGAGGTATCTCTGAAAAAACACATTCCCAAAGAGAGCATTAAGTCTGCCCCTCAAAATTTGAGAATTTCACTTTAACAGATCTTCACCAAATCATAGACATAGATATGGAAGTCATTATCAAACTTGATGAAATACACAGAAGGTTTGTTGGGAACTTGGCAAATAATTTTACCTATCTGTTGGGTTCCATCTCTTTTGTTGTATTGCATTCTTTTGCCTTCCAAGGAATCCCTGCCTAATTCCAAAGTCACCTCTACTGGAGGACATTCAGGCATGATGTGGAGGTTAACTTCAATGGAATCATCATGATGGTGGTAAAGGTACAGGACCGGATCATTCTCGTTGACAATGTAGAAACAGGTCGTTATGGTCTGCACCTCATCTGGGACCATGCCACTCCACTCTTCCTTAGAGCCTGGCATGATGTGGAGGTTGCCTTCCAGGTAGTCATCCAGGAGGTGGTAAATGTACAAGACCGGATCTTTCTTGTAGGTAATATAAAACCAGGTCTTCATGATTGGCACCTCTTCTAGGACCATCCTGTTCCAGTCATTCTTAGAGCCATTTGTGCCCATGAATGTATGTTTCACTGCTCTGCCAACTATGGTGTTTGAGAGATGAGTGTCTGTCACCTGAGGAAATGGCACATTATTAGGCAGGATCTTCAGGTTTAAAATCCTTTCATCACTATGAAGCTCCAAGCCATAGACACAATCAATCCCATCATATTTCAACAAATAGAGAGAGGGATATGTTGGCAGTTGATCTAGAATGATGGCTTTCCAATGGGTGACTGGTTCATTGGCTTCCTTCCAGCCATGAGAAATTCTGCGGCCAACAATATTCTCCAGGGCCTCAAAAGGCTTACTAAGTTTTTGCTTCTGGAGCGATGGCCCATTCTTCTTCTGGAGATGTGGCATGCCACTCATACTAAGAGGCATCTTCATCATGGCAGGAGACTTTCTGAGATAGGCCACAGCACTCCTGTTCCACTGTCTCTTGGCTCTGTTTCTGTGCTTGGGCTTCATAGCTGCCAATCTCTGCATAGGAAGAACTCTTCAGATTAAATCAGACACAAAGTGGTTTCCTCCACCATAAGTGCCTGCAAGGATAAGAAGGTGAGGATGTGAGGTCAAGGCTCTTTTTAGGAATAACTTTGGAGCAGGTGAAAAAGGCAGGGCTGAATAGATTTGGATACCTAAATGTAATATGTTCTTAAGAAATTAATAGGAAAATTATCAAACTCTTGTCTACAGCTCAGTATATGTGTATCAGAGACATATTCCTGCTGCAAAATGCAATTGACCTCTACTGAGAAACCTACTTCCTGACTTACTATATCAATGAGAGAGGAAGCTATGCCTATACTTATAGCGAGAAAGAAATATCTGAACAGATGGCAAAGAATTCAAAGAACAGCCACTCCTCTCCTTACCACTCAAGCTACTGGTTAGTTGGCTGATCTATAACCACCTGCCCAAGGTCATGGCACTCCAGTACACTGGCTCTCTCTATTGTGTCTCCTGATCCAGATCCAGGTTGATTACATAAAGATATTCTGTATCTTCATTAGAGAAGTGAGTACTGTGAGTCAAACTGCCAAAAGAAAGAAACATTAATCTGTGCAACAGCACCTATTAGAAATAATTATCTTTTAAAACACATAGGGACAAAGAGGATCTTTGCCATTTAAGTGGACAGAGGAATTGGACATTTTTAGCAAAGATAGTGTGGGGAGAATACCTGACATTAACCGTCCCCCATCTCTCAAATATAGGAGCTGTTAACGACATAAATTTTGGACCTAGAGCAGATTTGAAAGAAACCTTTCTTTGACTACAGAGGTCCTAGTTGCTTCCTAAACATATTTACCAAAAGAAAATATCTTGGCTCTCTAGATTCCAACTTCTGGAAATTCGGTTGAACAGTTGTGGAGCCCAAGAGCTGAACTGACCTCCTCAGCCACCGTGAAGATAGTAAGCCCACCTTCACAGAAGACCAGTGCTTCATGTGGAACAGAGTTGCCACCCCCAACCAAAGCTTTGTGACATCATCAAGGCTCTACTTATGTCATAAAACTCCTCCTAGCCAGGTTTCTTCCCTACTAACCCCCAGAAATATCCAGCATACAGGTCCTAAAATGCTGCTCATACAGCCCCATGAAGACCCAAAATAAAAACCCCAATCTTCTTCCCAATTACTTGAGTCATATTTTCCAAGTAACTCAACCCCTTTATGTGTTTTTTTTTTCTTCTGTAAAATAATTTTTGGTCTGAATCAACAACTCACATGAATGTTTTTTTTTCCTAGCTCCAATGTCCTCATTGGTTATTTTCTATTGATTTTTCCATTACTTCATAATAATAATTATCAAACTTTCCACTTCTCTTCCTCCTCCCACATTCTTCTTGCTCCGCAAATAAACCTCTCCACTCAAACACCAGTCCAAATAGAGGGCAGGGTACTTTGAGCTGTAGGAAGTCCAAGCCCACCCTTCATCCATCCAGATTTAGCAAGGTATGCATCCACAAAAAATATGATCACAAACAGCCAGTGTATGATATGCAGACAATTGCAAGTGCCATTATCTTTGGCTTCTCCGTCTGCCCCAATTGTCAGCCACATTCAGAGCTTCCAGTTTGATCCCATGTTCTTTCATTCCCAGGTCACTGGATTAGTTGAAATCCCCTTAGTTCAGGCACAGTGTCTCATAGTGTGGACCAAGCCCTTATATTCCGGACATCCTTGCTCTTTTTCTCCATCCATCTGCTCTTCCACTGGAGCTTGGAAGCTCCATCTAGGTTTCTGATTTTGACCCTGACTTGATCTCCATCATTTGCCAAACAAAAGTTCCATGGTGTTTTTCAAGATAGTCAGTCATCAGTCTGACTATGGGACAAGGCACACATAGTTCCTAGGGACATGTCACAGTGTGTTCAACTTCTCCTCCCTGCTTAAGTACCTAGAGAGGGTCACCCTATGGCCTTCTGAGAACCACTCGAGAGATATCGATCTTGACATCCCCAGAATGGCCCCATAAATTGAGATATCATCAGTGTATGTGCATTAACTTGTGTGTGTTTGTGTGTGTGTATTTAAATCACAATAACAAATGGATTGTAATATTGAAGTTTCTTCTCATCTTGAGAAGAATATTTGCTACAGAAACACTCTCACAGTAATAGTGAGAGTGTAAACTATCTAAGAAAGGAGAAATAACTGGAGGAATCCCCCAGGAGTTAGGCTCAGTGTCCCAGGAATTACGCCCAAGGAAAGTCAATGAACTCAGTGATGGAAGATAAAACCCAGCCTAAATAAAACGCTAAATCATTTAGGTGGAACATGAGATACTCTTACAACAGTTACAAGAGGTCTAAAATGCCTAGACTGGAACATAAGATGAAGACAATGACGTGGAGCTGAGAGTGCATGTCAAAACTGATTGGATCTGGAAAAAAATATGTAAGCATACTAAGGAAACCACCAGTGGGACAAAACCCTAAGAAATCTGTATGACAACATATCATGTTGAACATAATGAGATTTATAGAAAAAGGAAAGATCTCAATTATGTCACTGTCACACAGGTAATGATGAACCAGTTCCATCGTAGAGTGACTCCCTGCTGTATTTAAGATAACCTGTCAATTCTGTCTAGTCAGTTACAAGGAAATTTGCATTAATTGCACAGATTAACTATCAGCATCATTTACTGCACAATCAAAGGCAAGGCAAAGAAATCATAGGCATGTTGTTGAATGCTGATGATGTTATTGGGAGTTTTGATGGGTTTTTTTCTTAAAGGGAAATCATCGGTGACTCTCATGCATGAAGCAGATCCTTTCTCTGTGATGTTTCCTGAATAGCCACTGAGATACCAGCCCATTGAGTTGTGGTCTCTCTCTCTTTTACAAAGCAACTTCTACCTTCAGCTTGATCTCTTGCCTGAGCTTCCCTTCCGGCTACTAGGCTCCTTTTCTGATCCTGCAGAGGGCTTTTGTAAGGGATTGTGATCTCTAAGTTTTTCCCCTTTCAAGAACTAATCATTCTATTAATCACAATTCTAAACTGCTGTGGGAGTTTGTTTGTGACTTATGCCTTCACATGTGATACAAGGGACCTGTGTGTATAGGGTCTTCTCTCTGTTCATGTGGGGAAGGCATGGCAGCAGGAGTAGATGGCTGCTCATTCTCTGTAAGGAAATCAGTAAACAGTGGGGACCAAGTACAAGGATGTCCTGAAATATTAAGTCTTGTCCTTTCAAGGCCCCAAAGCCTCCAGCTAGGTTCAGGGTCACGACAATCTCCAAAACCCACCGAGCATGAAGTATTCAGAACCAGAAGCCTGTGTGTGCCATATCACATAAATTCATCGTGAGTACACCAATCTGTTTTTTTTTCAATTCTAAATTATTTTGTCCCATCAGAACGATCTATATTACCAATTAACCAAATTTGCTGCATCTTTGGTGTCCTAGAATTGCTTTAAATTGTTGCTGGGACAGTCTTACAAACCTTCCTGTGCTGTTATGAGACCTTAAGGGGACAGCACTTATTTCAGAAATCAAAGGCAGTTGGGTTCAATCCTATGGTTAGCTGTTAGCTAGACACTGGAAGGATGGATTTGACTAAGAAAGGGAGACAGCATACATGGAGGCAGGTAACCTTTCCTTTGCAAAATGACCCATTTTGAAGCCTTACTTCAGGCTCTTCTCTTCTCCTAATCTTGTTTTTTTTATTAGTTTAGGAGAAGAATTAAAACTCCATTTACAGTATCTGTGAACCCGAATGAGTTAAGTATATGTGACCAACTTGATGTCTGCCTGTCTGTCAACAGGGCCAGAGTTCAGGGGCATCTGATGCATAGCACAGGAATGTCAGCCATCAATCTCTGGTCCACCTAACTCTACAGCATTAGAGTTGTCATGGTTGCTCATCTGATCTTCCTCATATGATCTCCATCCACAGAGATGTCAGAAAAATCCTCCACTGAGAGTGCAAGTTCTTTACAAATGAAAGATTATACAACAGAAGACACATGGGGGATTTATATGGGCAAGCTGTTGAAAGGATAAAGTGACAGAAGAAGTTTATTGATTAATTAAAGAAAGAATCCGCTTCAGCTGATAGGTTAGAACATAGGTAGGTGGAGTAAACAAAATAGATTGCCGGGAGGAAGAGGTAGTGAGCTCAGAGAAGCCATGCTCCCCTCTCCCCGGCAGATGCCATAGCTCTGCTCTCTGAGGCAGATGTCGATGCAGCCAGCCACCATGTCAGACATGCTGAATTTTTCTTGGTAAGTGCACCTCATTATACTACACTGATTATTAGAAATGGGTTAAAATGCTGAGTCTAGTGGGCCAGCAGTGTTTAAAAGAATACAGTTTTTGTGTATTTATTTCAGGCATAACCTTCATGCGGTCGTGGTGCTGGGGACACAGCCTCGCTGCTCAAATAACTACAGAATGGCTTGCAGCCTTGTGGACAACTGAATCCACTGAAAGCCTGAGAATGCTTGGGAAAGTGTAAAGCATGTTTTCTTGGTAGCAGCGATTTCTCGGTCTGCTCTGCTTGCTAGAAGAAAGCAAGGGCTCTCATCTAAAAGAGGCTTGCTGACTCAGCTTCAGGTGCAAAACCCTGCAGCCCTTAAGAGGTCCTGCCACAAAACATTTAAATGGTGTTGATAAAAGCCAACTGAATGCTTGTATGTTTTCAGCAGTAGCAGGAAAAAAAACTGTGTTGTTTTAAAATGCCGGCATTCTGGGCCATCCTGCCTGGGCAAACTCTGACTGTTTGAGGAAGGAGGGCCAGCTACAGAAAGATGGCTTGAGTGTTGTCTGTTGCAGCCTCTTTGATGGCAAGGACCTTGAAACACTGTAGACTTGTGGCACTGAATGCGGCTCTGTTCGGTACCTCAGCCACAAGGTTGGAATGGCAGAAAGCTAAGGAATGGGCTACATCTGGCCAGCAAAGCCACGGCTTTAGTCCTACTGAGATTGCTTTGTAAATGAAAGATTCATGTGGTCAGAAAAACAGAGAAAGAAATAGAGTAAAGAGAGATTCAAAGAAAAAGAAAATTTTTAAATGATTTACAGTGTGTTAAAAATATGTGCAGGCTAAAATTTGAAGTTCTTTAAGTTAAAAAAAGGAAGAGAGTTGTTGGGTGTGGTAGTACACACCTGTCAACCCAACACATGGGAGGCAGAGGGAGATTGACCTCTGTACCTTCAGGGTGTGGTAGCACACGCCTTTAATCCCAGTGCCTTGAAGGCAGAGACAAACAGATCTTTGTGAGTTCAATGTGTAGTAGCATACACCTTTAATCCCAATGCCTGAAAGGCAGAGAGAGGCAGATCTCTGAGACTTCAAGGACAGACAGGTATACAGAGTTATTCCAGGTCAAAGATACAGAGAACCTGTCTCAAAAGGCAAAAAATAAAAAGGAAAAATAAACAAAATAGAGGTTAAATTGAAGCACACAAAGATGGAAAATTCACAGCGAATTTTGATATTGTATGCTATTATGCTCTTTTTGAATCATTTGAATTTTGAGGCAGTAGCAATAGCTGCTAAAAGATGTTTCTTTATAAAAGCTGCTGAAATAATCCAACATAGATATTTTGAAAATGCCTTGTCATTGAAATTTGGATCTAAGGACATGATGCTTTGGAAAGGAGTTTCTATTTTGTTTTCACAGAGGGTGATAGTCTGTGGATGCCTCTATCCTAATATGGTAGATTGGACCACGCCCTACTTAAAGGTTGCTGTGAACACCTTTAAAAAATTGCTTCGCTCAACTGCCAACTGAGATAAATCAATAATGATGCCACCATTCAGCAGCAAGCATTTTGGAGAGAAGAAACTGCACCCACGTTCCCAAATATGGCTTATAAACGTTCTTTTACATTTAAAGTGGGATGTGATATAGATATGAATATTTGCATTAGTATAGATTTTGCTTTACTGATAGAGATTTTAGGTCAATTTTTTTATATGTATATGCATTTTTGATCTTAATTAAGGTATTTTGATTGTGTAGTTCATTTAAAAATATAATGTATATAGGTTATTAATGGATAATCATTAATAATAGTCAAGTTTGTAGTCATGTTAGTTAGATTTTCAGGCTACATAGATATATATATATTTCAGTTAGATAGGCATTATTCATATCTCTCTAGACTACAAAATAGGCTATTTAATGTTTTAGTACCTTAGGGTTTTTCATGACAGTGAGACACTCTACTCTTGGCAGCACATAACTACTTCAGGAAGAAGATGGGCATCACAGAGGATCCTTATGGAGTTTGATAGCCATTTGGGGAAGAAACTGCTCTTGCCTGGATTGTTGCATAAACTGTACACAGAAAACACTCAGAGAGAGGACTACTGAACTTGCCTAAAGGTGAGATGATCTTTTCATGTTCCTGATTCAGGAAAGGGTCAGCAAAACATTCTTCCAGACAAGCAGATAGTGACTGCATTTGAAATTTCCTGCTTCATGGAAATGTCTGCTGGAAACTATGGGCCTGTAGGCTGAGGATGGAAACACCAACGGTACAGAGGAACTTTGGGTGACTGTCCAGGCAGCGAGATGTCTCTGTCATTTCTAGAGTTTGAAAATGGCTTACTTTTTGTTTGCTTAGGTAATACTGTATTATTCTGGAGTCTCTGATGGAGTTGAAGAATAGATAGATAGTTATAGTTTTCCATTGTTATGATAAAAGATAAAATAGATATAAATATTGTAACTGTAATTCTTGCTTGATAACTGTTTTGTTATATGTAATTTTGCTATGTTAAAGTTAAAGATTCCGTTCTTGTTTAAACAGAAATAGGAGTAATGATGGAGTATAGGTCATTGGTTAATTAAATAAAGAAACTGTTTGGCCTGAAAGGTTAGAACATAGGTGGGTGGAATAAATATAAGAGAATGCTGGGAGGAATAGGAATTGAGCTTAGAGATGCCATGCACCTCTGCCATGGGCAGAAATGGTAGCTCTGCACTCTGAGGCAGATGGCGATACAGCCAGCCACCAGGTCAGACATGCTAAATCTTTCCTTCTAAGCTCACCTCGTGCTGCAACATACATTATTAGACATGGGTTAAGAGGCTGAAAATAATGGGGCAGGCAGTGTTGAAATGAATAGTTTTGTGTTGTTATTTCGGAGCATAACCTTACAAGGCGGCCCCATGGGGATGCAGCCCTGCTGCTCAAATTTCTACAATCAAGGGGGAAATGGAAGAAGGGAAGAAAGAAGAGAGAGAGACAAGGAAGAATGGATGAATTCAATCATTCCTTGGAAAAATGAGTGAACCAATGAATGAGGAGACCTAGTAGGAAAAAATGTGCTGCATTCCCTCAGAGAGTCAGGTCAAATTAAGGATTGACAAGGTTTTCCACTAAGGAGGAGGCTTATTCCATTTTACCTTCTTTGTGCTCCAGGCCCACCCACAAGAGTGATGATGAGGACAGGGAGAAGAAGAGGAGAGGGTGTACCAGAATTCCCTGGTACAATTTCTCACCCAAATTGTAGCCAAATCACCTGACCTGGGACAGCTGATCTACATGCTGGACCCTAACTCCCAGTTTGACAACTCTAACATTTTAACCAAGTTTGTGAAGATGAAGGAACCAAAAATAGCCCAGTTACAGGATGGCAGGTTCCTTACAGGATGGGAGTCAGACATCAGTACCATACTGGTATTTGGCGGTTTGATGGGTGTGTGGGTTCTTTGCCAGACTCCACCTAGCATCATGGATTCCCTACTTTACTGATATTATGGAGTACGGTGCATTCATCATATGTGTGCATGTCACACACAAGTGGGCATCATATGTACATGTTTCTCCTGTGTGTGGATGAGTGTGTTCATGAGTTTTATAGCCCAAGTACTACAGAACATGATCAATGAAAGGGAACACTGTTTTCCAGATATGGCAGGGCAATTATTTAAATGAACTGACAAGGGTTGGATGGCATGGATAAGACCTATGAGAGTTCAAGGCATACCGAATCCAGGCATGACAAAGTAGGTGGCAGACAGAATTCTGGCAAATCTAAGTAGGTAACTTGATGTCCACCTTACTGGAGAAGAGCAACTGAGCGGAGACACTTTTCACTAAGCAACATGCTCTAGTGGAGATCAAACATCCTTTGACTTACAGCCAGTACGAATTAACCCTTTCATCAAATGAAACCTAATTTTCTCTGATTTTGATTATACATTTGTGTCCCTTCCTGATTAATCTACTCTTTATCCTCTTAAGTCCCAATAACTCACGCTGATATCGGTCACATCTTTCCATTTGACATGGTTTTCCCTCAAGCTTCATACCGCCCCGAGATCATACAACTTTTTGTCCCCTCTCCACTGCTTCCTTGACAGACATCTTGTCCTTTACCGCACCACGCATCCCCAGTCCTTTACTCTCCAAGGGGAAAAGACCATAAATCCTGCTTTGTTTTGAGGCATGTATTTCTGTGATGCCCCATCCACCAAACACAATCCATCATTGACCAAATAACACAACATGTTAACAAATTTTTATTCTTTGAGAAAGAATAATCCATTGGAAAAGATACCAGGATTCATAGAAGACCTGAGGTATCTCTGAAAAAACACATTCCCAAAGAGAGCATTAAGTCTGCCCCTCAAAATTTGAGAATTTCACTTTAACAGATCTTCACCAAATCATAGACATAGATATGGAAGTCATTATCAAACTTGATGAAATACACAGAAGGTTTGTTGGGAACTTGGCAAATAATTTTACCTATCTGTTGGGTTCCATCTCTTTTGTTGTATTGCATTCTTTTGCCTTCCAAGGAATCCCTGCCTAATTCCAAAGTCACCTCTACTGGAGGACATTCAGGCATGATGTGGAGGTTAACTTCAATGGAATCATCATGATGGTGGTAAAGGTACAGGACCGGATCATTCTCGTTGACAATGTAGAAACAGGTCGTTATGGTCTGCACCTCATCTGGGACCATGCCACTCCACTCTTCCTTAGAGCCTGGCATGATGTGGAGGTTGCCTTCCAGGTAGTCATCCAGGAGGTGGTAAATGTACAAGACCGGATCTTTCTTGTAGGTAATATAAAACCAGGTCTTCATGATTGGCACCTCTTCTAGGACCATCCTGTTCCAGTCATTCTTAGAGCCATTTGTGCCCATGAATGTATGTTTCACTGCTCTGCCAACTATGGTGTTTGAGAGATGAGTGTCTGTCACCTGAGGAAATGGCACATTATTAGGCAGGATCTTCAGGTTTAAAATCCTTTCATCACTATGAAGCTCCAAGCCATAGACACAATCAATCCCATCATATTTCAACAAATAGAGAGAGGGATATGTTGGCAGTTGATCTAGAATGATGGCTTTCCAATGGGTGACTGGTTCATTGGCTTCCTTCCAGCCATGAGAAATTCTGCGGCCAACAATATTCTCCAGGGCCTCAAAAGGCTTACTAAGTTTTTGCTTCTGGAGCGATGGCCCATTCTTCTTCTGGAGATGTGGCATGCCACTCATACTAAGAGGCATCTTCATCATGGCAGGAGACTTTCTGAGATAGGCCACAGCACTCCTGTTCCACTGTCTCTTGGCTCTGTTTCTGTGCTTGGGCTTCATAGCTGCCAATCTCTGCATAGGAAGAACTCTTCAGATTAAATCAGACACAAAGTGGTTTCCTCCACCATAAGTGCCTGCAAGGATAAGAAGGTGAGGATGTGAGGTCAAGGCTCTTTTTAGGAATAACTTTGGAGCAGGTGAAAAAGGCAGGGCTGAATAGATTTGGATACCTAAATGTAATATGTTCTTAAGAAATTAATAGGAAAATTATCAAACTCTTGTCTACAGCTCAGTATATGTGTATCAGAGACATATTCCTGCTGCAAAATGCAATTGACCTCTACTGAGAAACCTACTTCCTGACTTACTATATCAATGAGAGAGGAAGCTATGCCTATACTTATAGCGAGAAAGAAATATCTGAACAGATGGCAAAGAATTCAAAGAACAGCCACTCCTCTCCTTACCACTCAAGCTACTGGTTAGTTGGCTGATCTATAACCACCTGCCCAAGGTCATGGCACTCCAGTACACTGGCTCTCTCTATTGTGTCTCCTGATCCAGATCCAGGTTGATTACATAAAGATATTCTGTATCTTCATTAGAGAAGTGAGTACTGTGAGTCAAACTGCCAAAAGAAAGAAACATTAATCTGTGCAACAGCACCTATTAGAAATAATTATCTTTTAAAACACATAGGGACAAAGAGGATCTTTGCCATTTAAGTGGACAGAGGAATTGGACATTTTTAGCAAAGATAGTGTGGGGAGAATACCTGACATTAACCGTCCCCCATCTCTCAAATATAGGAGCTGTTAACGACATAAATTTTGGACCTAGAGCAGATTTGAAAGAAACCTTTCTTTGACTACAGAGGTCCTAGTTGCTTCCTAAACATATTTACCAAAAGAAAATATCTTGGCTCTCTAGATTCCAACTTCTGGAAATTCGGTTGAACAGTTGTGGAGCCCAAGAGCTGAACTGACCTCCTCAGCCACCGTGAAGATAGTAAGCCCACCTTCACAGAAGACCAGTGCTTCATGTGGAACAGAGTTGCCACCCCCAACCAAAGCTTTGTGACATCATCAAGGCTCTACTTATGTCATAAAACTCCTCCTAGCCAGGTTTCTTCCCTACTAACCCCCAGAAATATCCAGCATACAGGTCCTAAAATGCTGCTCATACAGCCCCATGAAGACCCAAAATAAAAACCCCAATCTTCTTCCCAATTACTTGAGTCATATTTTCCAAGTAACTCAACCCCTTTATGTGTTTTTTTTTTCTTCTGTAAAATAATTTTTGGTCTGAATCAACAACTCACATGAATGTTTTTTTTTCCTAGCTCCAATGTCCTCATTGGTTATTTTCTATTGATTTTTCCATTACTTCATAATAATAATTATCAAACTTTCCACTTCTCTTCCTCCTCCCACATTCTTCTTGCTCCGCAAATAAACCTCTCCACTCAAACACCAGTCCAAATAGAGGGCAGGGTACTTTGAGCTGTAGGAAGTCCAAGCCCACCCTTCATCCATCCAGATTTAGCAAGGTATGCATCCACAAAAAATATGATCACAAACAGCCAGTGTATGATATGCAGACAATTGCAAGTGCCATTATCTTTGGCTTCTCCGTCTGCCCCAATTGTCAGCCACATTCAGAGCTTCCAGTTTGATCCCATGTTCTTTCATTCCCAGGTCACTGGATTAGTTGAAATCCCCTTAGTTCAGGCACAGTGTCTCATAGTGTGGACCAAGCCCTTATATTCCGGACATCCTTGCTCTTTTTCTCCATCCATCTGCTCTTCCACTGGAGCTTGGAAGCTCCATCTAGTTTTCTGATTTTGACCCTGACTTGATCTCCATCATTTGCAAAACAAAAGTTCCATGGTGGTTTTCAAGATAGTCAGTCATCAGTCTGACTTTGGGACAAGGCACACATAGTTCCTAGGGACATGTCACAGTGTGTTCAACTTCTCCTCCCTGCTTAAGTACCTAGAGAGGGTCACCCTATGGCCTTCTGAGAACCACTCGAGAGATATCGATCTTGACATCCCCAGAATGGCCCCATAAATTGAGATATCATCAGTGTATGTGCATTAACTTGTCTGTGTTTGTGTGTGTGTATTTAAACCACAATAACAAATGGATTGTAATATTGAAGTTTCTTCTCATCTTGAGAAGAATATTTGCTACAGAAACACTCTCACAGTAATAGTGAGAGTGTAAACTATCTAAGAAAGGAGAAATAACTGGAGGAATCCCCCAAGTTAGGCTCAGTGTCCAGGAATTACGCCCAAGGAAAGTCAATGAACTCAGTGATGGAAGATGAAACCCAGCCTAAATAAAACGCTAAATCATTTAGGTGGAACATGAGATACTCTTACAACAGTTACAAGAGGTCTAAAATGCCTGGACTGGAACATAAGGGGAACACAATGACGTGGAGCTGAGAGTGCATGTCAAAACTGATTGGATCTGGAAAAAATTATGTAAGCATACCAAGGAAACCACCAGTGGGACAAAACCCTAAGAAATCTGTATGACAACATATCATGTTGAACATAATGAGATTTATAGACAAAGGAAAGATCTCAATTATGTCACTGTCACACAGGTGATGATGAACCAGTTCCATCGTAGAGTGACTCCCTGCTGTGTTTAAGATAACCTGTCAATTCTGTCTAGTCAGTTACAAGGAAATTTGCATTAATTGCACAGATTAACTATCAGCATCATTTACTGCACAATCAAAGGCAAGGCAAAGAAATCATAGACATGTTGTTGAATGCTGATGATGTTATTGGGAGTTTTGATGGGTTTTTTTCTTAAAGGGAAATCATCGGTGACTCTCATGCATGAAGCAGATCCTTTCTCTGTGATGTTTCCTGAATAGCCACTGAGATACCAGCTCATTGAGTTGTGGTCTCTCTCTCTTTTACAAAGCAACTTCTACCTTCAGCTTGATCTCTTGCTTGAGCTTCCCTTCCGGCTACTAGGCTCCTTTTCTGATCCTGCAGAGGGCTTTTGTAAGGGATTGTGATCTCTAAGTTTTTCCCCTTTCAAGAACTAATCATTCTATTAATCACAATTCTAAACTGCTGTGGGAGTTTGTTTGTGACTTATGCCTTCACATGTGATACAAGCGACCTGTGTGTATAGGGTCTTCTCTCTGTTCATGTGGGGAAGGCATGGCAGCAGGAGTAGATGGCTGCTCATTCTCTGTAAGGAAATCAGTAAACAGTGGGCACCAAGTACAAGGATGTCTTGAAATATTAAGTCTTGTCCTTTCAAGCCCCCAAAGCCTCCAGCTAGGTTCAGGGTCACGACAATCTCCAAAACCCACCGAGCATAAAGTATTCCGAACCAGAAGCCTGTGTGTGCCATATCACATAAATTCATCGTGAGTACACCAATCTGTTTTTTTTTTCAATTCTAAATTATTTTGTCTCATCAGAACGATCTATATTACCAATTAACCAAATTTGCTGCATCTTTGGTGTCCTAGAATTGCTTTAAATTGTTGCTGGGACAGTCTTACAAACCTTCCTGTGCTGTTATGAGACCTTAAGCGGACAGCACTTATTTCAGAAATCAAAGGCAGTTGGCTTCAATCCTATGGTTAGCTGTTAGCTAGACACTGGAAGGATGGATTTGACTAAGAAAGGGAGACAGCATACATGGAGGCAGGTAACCTTTCCTTTGCCAAATGACCCATTTTGAGGCCTTACTTCAGGCTCTTCTCTTCTCCTAATCTTGTTTTTTTATTAGTTTAGGAGAAGAATTAAAACTCCTTTTACAGGATCTGTGAACCCGAATGAGTTAAGTATGTGTGACCAACTTGATGTCTGCCTGTCTGTCAACAGGGCCAGAGTTCAGGGGCATCTGATGCATAGCACAGGAATGTCAGCCATCAATCTCTGCTCCACCTAACTCTACAGCATTAGAGTTGTCATGGTTGCTCATCTGACCTTCCTCATATGATCTCCATCCACAGAGATGTCAGAAAAATCCTCCCCTGAGAGTGCAAGTTCTTTACAAATGAAAGATTATACAACAGAAGACACTTGGGGGATTTATATGGGCAAGCTGTTGAAAGGATAAAGTGACAGAAGAAGTTTATTGATTAATTAAAGAAAGAATCTGCTTCAGCTGATAGGTTAGAATATAGGTAGGTGGAGTAAACAAAATAGAATGCCGGGAGGAAGAGGTAGTGAGCTCAGAGAAGCCATGCTCCCCTCTCCCCGGCAGATGCCATAGCTCTGCTCTCTGAGGCAGATGTCGATGCAGCCAGCCACCATGTCAGACATGCTGAATTTTTCCTGGTAAGTGCACCTCGTTATACTACACTGATTATTAGAAATGGGTTAAAATGCTGAGTCTAGTGGGCCAGCAGTGTTTAAAAGAATACAGTTTTTGTGTATTTATTTCAGGCATAACCTTCATGCGGTCGTGGTGCTGGGGACACAGCCTCGCTGCTCAAATAACTACAGAATGGCTTGCAGCCTTGTGGACAACTGAATCCACTGAAAGCCTGAGAATGCTTGGGAAAGTGTAAAGCATGTTTTCTTGGTAGCAGCGATTTCTCGGTCTGCTCTGCTTGCTAGAAGAAAGCAAGGGCTCTCATCTAAAAGAGGCTTGCTGACTCAGCTTCAGCTGCAAAACCCTGCAGCCCTTAAGAGGTCCTGCCACAAAACATTTAAATGGTGTTGATAAAAGCCAACTGAATGCTTGTATGTTTTCAGCAGTAGCAGGAAAAAAAACTGTGTTGTTTTAAAATGCCGGCTTTCTGGGCCATCCTGCCTGGGCAAACTCTGACTGTTTGAGGAAGGAGGGCCAGCTACAGAGAGAGGGCTTGAGTGTTGTCTGTTGCAGCCTCTTTGATGGCATGGACCTTGAAACACTGTAGACTTGTGGCACTGAATGCGGCTCTGTTCGGTACCTCAGCCACAAGGTTGGAATGGCAGAAAGCTAAGGAATGGGCTACATCTGGCCAGCAAAGCCACGGCTTTAGTCCTACTGAGATTGCTTGGTAAATGAAAGACTCATGTGGTCAGAAAAACAGAGAGAGAAATAGAGTAAAGAGAGATTCAAAGACAAAGAAAATTTTTAAATGATTTACAGTGTGTTAAAAATATGTGCAGGCTAAAATTTGAAGTTCTTAAAGTTAAAAAAAGGAAGAGAGTTGTTGGGTGTGGTAGTACACACCTGTAAACCCAACACATGGGAGGCAGAGGGAGATTGACCTCTGTACCTTCAGGGTGTGGTAGCACACGCCTTTAATCCCAGTGCCTTGAAGGCAGAGACAAACAGATCTTTGTGAGTTCAATGTGTAGTAGCATACACCTTTAATCCCAATGCCTGAAAGGCAGAGAGAGGCAGATCTCTGAGACTTCAAGGACAGACAGGTATACAGAGTTATTCCAGGTCAAAGATACAGAGAACCTGTCTCAAAAGGCAAAAAATAAAAAGGAAAAATAAACAAAATAGAGGTTAAATTGAAGCACACAAAGATGGAAAATTCACAGCGAATTTTGATATTGTATGCTATTATGCTCTTTTTGAATCATTTGAATTTTGAGGCAGTAGCAATAGCTGCTAAAAGATGTTTCTTTATAAAAGCTGCTGAAATAATCCAACATAGATATCTTGAAAATGCCTTGTCATTGAAATTTGGATCTAAGGACATGATGCTTTGGAAAGGAGTTTCTATTTTGTTTTCACAGAGGGTGATAGTCTGTGGATGCCTCTATCCTAATATGGTAGGATGTACCACGCCCTACTTAAAGGTTGCTGTGAACACCTTTAAAAAATTGCTTCGCTCAACTGCCAACTGAGATAAATCAATAATGATGCCACCATTCAGCAGGAAGCATTTTGGAGAGAAGAAACTGCACCCACGTTCCCAAATATGGCTTATAAACGTTCTTTTACATTTAAAGTGGGATGTGATATAGATATGAATATTTGCATTAGTATAGATTTTGCTTTACTGATAGAGATTTTAGGTCAATTTTGTTATATGTATATGCATTCTTGATCTTCATTAAGGTATTTTGATTGTGTAGTTCATTTAAAAATATAATGTATATAGGTTATTAATGGATAATCATTAATAATAGTCAAGTTTGTAGTCATGTTAGTTAGATTTTCTAGCTACATAGATATATATATTTCAGTCAGATAGGCATTATTCATAACTCTCTAGTGATGTGGGAGTGATTTCTTATTAATAAAGAAACTGCCTAGACCCATTTGATAGGCCAACCCTTAGGTAGGCGGAGTAAACAGAATGGAATGCTGGGAGAAAGAAGCTGAGTCAAGGAGTCGCCATGGTTCTCCCACTCCAGACAGACGCAGGTTAAGATCATTCCTGGTAAGCCAGCTTGTGGGCTACACAGATTAATAGAAATGGGTTAGATCAATATGTAAAAGCTAGCCAATAAGAAACTGAAACTAATGGGTCAGGCAGTGTTTAAAAGAATACAGTTTCCGTGTAATTATTTCGGGTAAAGCTAGCCGTTCAGGCGGCCGGGTGTGGGGACTCAGCCCGCCGCTCTTACTACTACAGAGTGGCACCCAACGTGCTAATGAACTCCACGTAAAACCTGAGAGGGCTTAAAAAGGAGAGAGAGAGAGAGAGAGAGAGAGAGAGAGAGAGAGAGAGAGAGAGAGAATTTTAGACAGCTTTTTGCTGTTTGTGGGTTGCGCGCCACAAAGAAATTGTCCTGACTCAGCAGCAGGAAAAAACTGGCTGTTTTAAAATGCCGGCTTTCTGGGCTGTGCCGCCATTGCGATCTCTGTCTGGCCTCTGTGGGAGACAGAGCTTTTGAATGGAGCATTTGGAGTAAAGCTCTACGGCTTGGTTGATGGCAATGTGGACTGCTGTGTGCCTGGAACTGTGTGTGGCTCAGGGGCACCAAATGGCTCTAAGGCAGGAGCTGAGCAGCTCCGCCATGCTGAACTGTGCTGGTCTCAGGTAGGAACTACCGTAATTACCATAAAAACAGCGCAGTTAAGGTTTAGATTGGGCAGGAAACAGGCTGTACCTTATTACCGTATTACCTGTACATGGTGCAACTTAAGTTTTTAAGAACTGCTTAACATTTTAAGAAATGCTCCTGGATAGTAAAAAAAATGTTACAGATTCACAATAAAACAGATTCAGACATAAAAGACCATACTGTTGGATGAATGTACGTAGGCTTGAGAGAGAGAAGAAAAAGAATATAGAGAATAAAGTTAATGGTTAAAAAAAAAAAGGTAAAGTCTTTAAAGAGACAGAGTACAGATAGTTAAGAGATTAAAAGAAATAAAGAAAAATAAGCCACGTAAAAATGGAAAATTCACAGAAAGTCTGGATTATGTACATTGTGTTTTCTTTAAAATTTTTGACTGTGAAGGAGCTAAGTACAGAGAGACATTTCATTACATGGGCTGCCAAGCTAAACCAGAATGGATATAAGGGTATTACGATTTCAAAATTTGGGTCTAAGGATATGATGCTTCGGAAAGGGTCTTCTTTTGTTTTCACAGAGGACCAGACCCTGTGGATTTCTTCTATTCCAATTTGGTATGATAGACCACGCCCTCCTGAAAGGTTGCTGTAACACACTCAAAAAATTACTTCACTCAACTGCCAACTGAGATGACCCTGGCACACAGGTTATACCATGAAAGACTTAATTAACGACGCCCCCATTCAGCAGGAAGCAGTTTGGAGAGAAAAAACTGCGCCCATATTCCCAAAAATTGTTTATAAATGTTCTTTTACATTTAAAGGGGGGTATGATATAGGTATGAATAATTTGCATTGGTATGGATTTTACAGTCAATTTTGTTATATGTATATGTATTTCTGATCTTGATTAAGGTATTGTGATTGTGTAGTTCATTAAAAAATGTAATGTATAATTAAGAAATATAGGTTAATGGATAATCATCAGTAATAGTCAAGCTTGTAGTCATATTAGTTAGATTTTCTAGATATATAGAGATACATTTCAGTTAGATAGACATTCTTCATATCTTTCAAAGACTGCAGAATATGGCATTTAATGTTTTAATAACTTAGGACTTTTCATGACAATGAGACACTCTGCTCCTGGTAGCACCAATCTACTTCAAGAAGAAGATGGGCATCGAAGAGGATCCTTATGGAGTTTGATAGCCATTTGGGCAAGAAACTGCTCTTGCCTGGACTGTTGCATAAAATGGACACAGAGAACCCACAGAGAGAGGACTGCTGAACTTGCCTAAAGGTGAGACGGTCTTTTGGGGTTCATGACTCATGAAAGAGTCTGCGAGACATTCTGCAGGACACAGCAGATAGTGACTGAACTGTCTTTGAAATTGCCTGCTTCATGGAAATGTCTGCTGGATACTATGGGCCTGAAGGCTGAAGATGGATGCCCCAATGGTACAGAGGAACTTTGGGTGACTGTACAGGCAGCGAGATGTCTCTGTCATTTTCTTGTTTACTTAGGTAATATTATATCCTTCTGGAGTCTTTGATGGAGTTGAAGAATGTATAGGTAGTTATAGTTTTCCATTGTTATGATAAAAGATAAAATAGATATAAATATTGTAACTGTGATTCTTGCTTAATAACTGTTTTGCTATATGTAATTTTATTATGTTAAAGTTAAAGCCTTTCTTTTTTGTTTAAACAGAAAAAGGGGAAATGATGTGGGAGTGATTTCTTATTAATAAAGAAACTGCCTAGACCCATTTGATAGGCCAACCCTTAGGTAGGCGGAGTAAACAGAATGGAATGCTGGGAGAAAGAAGCTGAGTCAAGGAGTCGCCATGGTTCTCCCACTCCAGACAGACGCAGGTTAAGATCATTCCTGGTAAGCCAGCTTGTGGGCTACACAGATTAATAGAAATGGGTTAGATCAATATGTAAAAGCTAGCCAATAAGAAACTGAAACTAATGGGTCAGGCAGTGTTTAAAAGAATACAGTTTCCGTGTAATTATTTCGGGTAAAGCTAGCCGTTCAGGCGGCCAGGTGTGGGGACTCAGCCCACCGCTCTTACTACTACACTCTAGACTACAAAATAGGCTATTTAATGTTTTAGTACCTTAGGGTTTTTCATGACAGTGAGACACTCTACTCTTGGCAGCACATATCTACTTCAGGAAGAAGATGGGCATCAAAGAGGATCCTTATGGAGTTTGATAGCCATTTGGGGAAGAAACTGCTCTTGCCTGGATTGTTGCATAAACTGTACACAGAAAACACTCAGAGAGAGGACTACTGAACTTGCCTAAAGGTGAGATGATCATTTCATGTTCCTGATTCAGGAAAGGGTCAGCAAAACATTCTTCCAGACAAGCAGATAGTGACTGCCTTTGAAATTTTCTGCTTCATGGAAATGTCTGCTGGAAACTAGGGGCCTGTAGGCTGAGGATGGAAACACCAACGGTACAGAGGAACTTTGGGTGACTGTCCAGGCAGCGAGATGTCTCTGTCATTTCTAGAGTTTGAAAATGGCTTACTTTTTGTTTGCTTAATTAATACTGTATTATTCTGGAGTCTCTGATGGAGTTGAAGAATAGATAGATAGTTATAGTTTTTCATTGTTATGATAAAAGATAAAATAGATATAAATATTGTGACGGTAATTCTTGCTTGATAACTGTTTTGTTATATGTAATTTTGCTATGTTAAAGTTAAAGATTCCATTCTTGTTTAAACAGAAATAGGAGTAATGATGGAGTATAGGTCATTGGTTAATTAAATAAAGAAACTGTTTGGCCTGCAAGGTTAGAACATAGGTGGGTGGAATAAACATAAGAGAATGCTGGGAGGAATAGGAATTGAGCTTAGAGATGCCATGCACCTCTGCCATGGGCAGAAATGGTAGCTCTGCACTCTGAGGCAGATGGCGATACAGCCAGCCACCAGGTCAGACATGCTAAATCGTTCCTTCTAAGCGCACCTCGTGCTGCAACATACATTATTAGACATGGGTTAAGAGGCTGAAAATAATGGGGCAGGCAGTGTTGAAATGAATAGTTTTGTGTTGTTATTTCGGAGCATAACCTTACAAGGCGGCCCCATGGGGATGCAGCCCTGCTGCTCAAATTTCTACAATCAAGGGGGAAATGGAAGAAGGGAAGAAAGAAGAGAGAGAGACAAGGAAGAATGGATGAATTCAATCATTCCTTGGAAAAATGAGTGAACCAATGAATGAGGAGACCTAGTAGGAAAAAATGTGCTGCAGTCCCTCAGAGAGTCAGGTCAAATTAAGGATTGACAAGGTTTTCCACTAAGGAGGAGGCTTATTCCATTTTACCTTCTTTGTGCTCCAGGTCCACCCACAAGAGTGATGATGAGGACAGGGAGAAGAAGAGGAGAGGGTGTACCAGAATTCCCTGGTACAATTTCTCACCCAAATTGTAGCCAAATCACCTGACCTGGGACAGCTGATCTACATGCTGGACCCTAACTCCCAGTTTGACAACTCTAAAATTTTAACCAAGTTTGTGAAGATGAAGGAACCAAAAATAGCCCAGTTACAGGATGGCAGGTTCCTTACAGGATGGGAGTCAGACATCAGTACCATACTGGTATTTGGCGGTTTGATGGGTGTGTGGGGTCTTTGCCAGACTCCACCTAGCATCATGGATTCCCTACTTTACTGATATTATGGAGTTCGGTGCATTCATCATATGTGTGCATGTCACACACTAGTGGGCATCATATGTACATGTTTATTCTGTGTGTGGGTGAGTGTGTTCATGAGTTTTATAGCCCAAGTACTACAGAACATGATCAATGAAAGGGAACACTGTTTTCCAGATATGGCAGGGCAATTATTTAAATGAACTGACAAGGGTTGGATGGCATGGATAAGACCTATGAGAGTTCAAGGCATACCGAATCCAGGCATGACAAAGTAGGTGGCAGACAGAATTCTGGCAAATCTAAGTAGGTAACTTGATGTCCACCTTACTGGAGAAGAGCAACTGAGCGGAGACACTTTTCACTAAGCAACATGCTCTAGTGGAGATCAAACATCCTTTGACTTACAGCCAGTACGAATTAAAACATTCATCAAATGAAACCTAATTTTCTCTGATTTTGAGTATACATTTGTGTCCCTTCCTGATTAATCTACTCTTTATCCTCTTAAGTCCCAATACCTCACGCTGATATCGGTCACATCTTTCCATTTGACATGGTTTTCCCTCAAGCTTCATACCGCCCCGAGATGATACAAGTTTTTGTCCCCTCTCCACTGCTTCCTTGACAGCCATCTTGTCCTCTACCGCACCACGCATCCCCAGTCCTTTACTGTCCAAAAGGAAAAGACCATAAATCCTGCTTTGTTTTGAGGCATGTATTTCTGTGATGCCCCATCCACCAAACACAATCCATCATTGACCAAATAACACAACATGTTAACAAATTTTTATTCTTTGAGAAAGAATAATCCATTGGAAAAGATACCAGGATTCATAGAAGACCTGAGGTATCTCTGAAAAAACACATTCCCAAAGAGAGCATTAAGTCTGCCCCTCAAAATTTGAGAATTTCACTTTAACAGATCTTCACCAAATCATAGACATAGATATGGAAGTCATTATCAAACTTGATGAAATACACAGAAGGTTTGTTGGGAACTTGGCAAATAATTTTACCTATCTCTTGGGTTCCATCTTTTTTGTTGTACTGCACTCTTTTGCCCTCCAAGGAATCCCTGCCTAATTCCAAAGTCACCTCTACTGGAGGACATTCAGGCGTGATGTGGAGGTTGCCTTCAATGGAATCATCATGATGGTGGTAAAGGTACAGGACCGGATCATTCTCGTTGACAATGTAGAAACAGGTCGTTATGGTCTGCACCTCATCTGGGACCACGCCACTCCACTCTTCCTTAGAGCCTGGCATGATGTGGAGGTTGCCTTCCAGGTAGTCATCCAGGAGGTGGTAAATGTACAAGACCGGATCTTTCTTGTAGGTAATATAAAACCAGGTCTTCATGATTGGCACCTCTTCTAGGACCATCCCGTTCCAGTCATTCTTAGAGCCATTTGTGCCCATGAATGTATGTTTCACTGCTCTGCCAACTATGGTGTTTGAGAGATGAGTGTCTGTCACCTGAGGAAATGGCACATTATTAGGCAGGATCTTCAGGTTTAAAATCCTTTCGTCACTATGAAGCTCCAAGCCATAGACACAATCAATCCCATCATATTTCAACAAATAGAGAGAGGGATATGTTGGCAGTTGATCTAGAATGATGGCTTTCCAATGGGTGACTGGTTCATTGGCTTCCTTCCAGCCATGAGAAATTCTGCGGCCAACAATATTCTCCAGGGCCTCAAAAGGCTTACTAAGTTTTTGCTTCTGGAGCGATGGCCCATTCTTCTTTTGGAGATGTGGCATGCCACTCATACTAAGAGGCATCTTCATCATGGCGGGAGACTTTCTGAGATAGGCCACAGCACTCCTGTTCCACTGTCTCTTGGCTCTGTTTCTGTGCTTGGGCTTCATAGCTGCCAATCTCTGCATAGGAAGAACTCTTCAGTTTAAATGAGACACAAAGTGGTTTCCTCCACCATAAGTGCCTGCAAGGATAAGAAGGTGAGGATGTGAGGTCAAGGCTCTTTTTAGGAATAACTTTGGAGCAGGTGAAAAAGGCAGGGCTGAATAGATTTGGATACCTAAATGGAATATGTTCTTAAGAAATTAATAGGAAAATTATCAAACTCTTGTCTACAGCTCAGTATATGTGTATCAGAGACATATTCCTGCTGCAAAATGCAATTGACCTCTACTGAGAAACCTACTTCCTGACTTACTATATCAATGAGAGAGGAATCTATGCCTATACTTATAGCGAGAAAGAAATATCTGAACAGATGGCAAAGAATTCAAAGAACAGCCACTCCTCTCCTTACCACTCAAGCTACTGGTTAGTTGGCTGATCTATAACCACCTGCCCAAGGTCATGGCACTCCAGTCCACTGGCTCTCTCTATTGTGTCTCCTGATCCAGATCCAGGTTGATTACATAAAGATATTCTGTATCTTCATTAGAGAAGTGAGTACTGTGAGTCAAACTGCCAAAAGAAAGAAACATTAATCTGTGCAACAGCACCTATTAGAAATATTTATCTTTAAAAACACATATGGACAAAGAGGATCTTTGCCATTTAAGTGGACTGAGGAATTGGACATTTTTAGCAAAGATAGAGTGGGGAGAATACCTGACATTAACCGTCCCCCAGCTATCAAATATAGGAGCTGTTAACGACATAAATTTTGGACACAGAGCAGATTTGAAAGAAACCTTTCTTTGACTACAGAGGTCCTAGTTGCTTCCTAAACATATTTACCAAAAGAAAATATCTTGGCTCTCTAGATTCCAACTTCTGGAAATTCGGTTGAACAGTTGTGGAGCCCAAGAGCTGAACTGACCTCCTCAGCCACCATGAAGATAGTAAGCCCACCTTCACAGAAGACCAGTGCTTCATGTGGAACAGAGTTGCCACCCCCAACCAAAGCTTTGTGACATCATCAAGGCTCTACTTATGTCATAAAACTCCTCCTAGCCAGGTTTCTTCCCTACTAACCCCCAGAAATATCCAGCATACAGGTCCTAAAATGCTGCTCATACAGCCCCATGAAGACCCAAAATAAAAACCCCAATCTTCTTCCCAATTACTTGAGTCATATTTTCCAAGTAACTCAACCCCTTTATGTGTTTTTTTTTTTTTCTGTAAAATAATTTTTGGTCTGAATCAACAACTCACATGAATGTTTTTTTTTTCCTAGCTCCAATGTCCTCATTGGTTATTTTCTATTGATTTTTCCATTACTTCATAATAATAATTATCAAACTTTCCACTTCTCTTCCTCCTCCCACATTCTTCTTGCTCCGCAAATAAACCTCTCCACTCAAACACCAGTCCAAATAGAGGGCAGGGTACTTTGAGCAGTGGGTAGTCCAAGCCCACCCTTCATCCATCCAGATTTAGCAATGTATGCATCCACAAAAAATATGATCACAAAAAGCCAGTGTATGATATGCAGACAATTGCAAGTGCCATTATCTTTGGCTTCTCTGTCTGCCCCAATTGTCAGCCACATTCAGAGCTTCCAGTTTGATCCCATGTTCTTTCATTCCCAGGTCACTGGATTAGTTGAAATTCCCTTAGTTCAGGCACAGTGTCTCATAGTGTGGATCAAGCCCTTATATTCCTGACATCCTTGCTCTTTTTCTCCATCCATCTGCTCTTCCACTGGAGCTTGGAAGCTCCATCTAGTTTTCTGATTTTGACCCTGACTTGATCTCCATCATTTGCAAAACAAAAGTTCCATGGTGGTTTTCAAGATAGTCAGTCATCAGTCTGACTTTGGGACAAGGCACACATAGTTCCTAGGGACATGTCACAGTGCGGTCAACTTCTCCTCCCTGCTTAAGTACCTAGAGAGGGTCACCCTATGGCCTTCTGAGAACCACTCGAGAGATATCGATCTTGACATCCCCAGAATGGCCCCATAAATTGAGATATCATCAGTGTATGTGCATTAACTTGTGTGTGTTTGTGTGTGTGTTTTTAAACCACAATAACAAATGGATTGTAATATTGAAGTTTCTTCTCATCTTGAGGAGAATATTTGCTACAGAAACACTCTCACAGTAATAGTGAGAGTGTAAACTATCTAAGAAAGGAGAAATAACTGGAGGAATCCCCCAGGAGTTAGGCTCAGTGTCCCAGGAATTACGCCCAAGGAAAGTCAATGAACTCAGTGATGGAAGATAAAACCCAGCCTAAATAAAACGCTAAATCATTTAGGTGGAACATGAGATACTCTTACAACAGTTACAAGAGGTCTAAAATGCCTGGACTGGAACATAAGGGGAACACAATGACGTGGAGCTGAGAGTGCATGTCAAAACTGATTGGATCTGGCAAAAATTATGTAAGCATACCAAGGAAACCATCAGTGGGACAAAACCCTAAGAAATCTGTATGACAACATATCATGTTGAACATAATGAGATTTATAGACAAAGGAAAGATCTCAATTAAGTCACTGTCACACAGGTGATGATGAACCAGTTCCATCGTAGAGTGACTCCCTGCTGTATTTAAGATAACCTGTCAATTCTGTCTAGTCAGTTACAAGGAAATTTGCATTAATTGCACAGATTAACTATCAGCATCATTTACTGCACAATCAAAGGCAAGGCAAAGAAATCATAGACATGTCGTTGAATGCTGATGATGTTATTTGGAGTTTTGATGGGTTTTTTTCTTAAAGGGAAATCATCGGTGACTCTCATGCATGAAGCAGATCCTTTCTCTGTCATGTTTCCTGAATAGCCACTGAGATACCAGCCCATTGAGTTGTGGTCTCTCTCTCTTTTACAAAGCAACTTCTACCTTCAGCTTGATCTCTTGCTTGAGCTTCCCTTCCGGCTACTAGGCTCCTTTTCTGATCCTGCAGAGGGCTTTTGTCAGGGATTGTGATCTCTAAGTTTTTCCCCTTTCAAGAACTAATCATTCTATTAATCACAATTCTAAACTGCTGTGGGAGTTTGTTTGTGACTTATGCCTTCACATGTGATACAAGCGACCTGTGTGTATAGGGTCTTCTCTCTGTTCATGTGGGGAAGGCATGGCAGCAGGAGTAGATGGCTGCTCATTCTCTGTAAGGAAATCAGTAAACAGTGGGCACCAAGTACAAGGATGTCCTGAAATATTAAGTCTTGTCCTTTCAAGGCCCCAAAGCCTCCAGCTAGGTTCAGGGTCACGACAATCTCCAAAACCCACCGAGCATGAAGTATTCAGAACCAGAAGCCTGTGTGTGCCATATCACATAAATTCATCGTGAGTACACCAATCTGTTTTTTTTAATTCTAAATTATTTTGTCCCATCAGAACGATCTATATTACCAATTAACCAAATTTGCTGCATCTTTGGTGTCCTAGAATTGCTTTAAATTGTTGCTGGGACAGTCTTACAAACCTTCCTGTGCTGTTATGAGACCTTAAGGGGACAGCACTTATTTCAGAAATCAAAGGCAGTTGGGTTCAATCCTATGGTTAGCTGTTAGCTAGACACTGGAAGGATGGATTTGACTAACAAAGGGAGACAGTATACATGGAGGCAGGTAACCTTTCCTTTGCAAAATGACCCATTTTGAAGCCTTACTTCAGGCTCTTCTCTTCTCCTAATCTTGGTTTCTTTATTAGTTTAGGAGAAGAATTAAAACTCCATTTACAGTATCTGTGAACCTGAATGAGTTAAGTATGTGTGACCAACTTGATATCTGCCTGTCTGTCAACAGGGCCAGAGTTCAGGGGCATCTGATGCATAGCACAGGAATGTCAGCCATCAATCTCTGGTCCACCTAACTCTACAGCATTAGAGTTGTCATGGTTGCTCATCTGACCTTCCTCATATGATCTCCATCCACAGAGATGTCAGAAAAATCCTCCCCTGAGAGTGCAAGTTCTTTACAAATGAAAGATTATACAACAGAAGACACATGGGAGATTTATATGGGCAATCTGTTGAAAGGATAAAGTGACAGAAGAAGTTTATTGATTAATTAAAGAAAGAATCCGCTTCAGCTGATATGTTAGAACATAGGTAGGTGGAGTAAACAAAATAGAATGCCGGGAGGAAGAGGTAGTGAGCTCAGAGAAGCCATGCTCCCCTCTCCCCGGCAGATGCCATAGCTCTGCTCTCTGAGGCAGATGTCGATGCAGCCAGCCACCATGTCAGACATGCTGAATTTTTCCTGGTAAGTGCACCTCGTTATACTACACTGATTATTAGAAATGGGTTAAAATGCTGAATCTAATGGGCCAGCAGTGTTTAAAAGAATACAGTTTTTGTGTATTTATTTCAGGCATAACCTTCATGCGGTCGTGGTGCTGGGGACACAGCCTCGCTGCTCAAATAACTACAGAATGGCTTGCAGCCTTGTGGACAACTGAATCCACTGAAAGCCTGAGAAAGCTTGGGAAAGAGTAAAGCATGTTTTCTTGGTAGCAGCGATTTCTCGGTCTGCTCTGCTTGCTAGAAGAAAGCAAGGGCTCTCATCTAAAAGAGGCTTGCTGACTCAGCTTCAGCTGCAAAACCCTGCAGCCCTTAAGAGGTCCTGCCACAAAACAGTTAAATGGTGTTGATAAAAGCCAACTGAATGCTTGTATGTTTTCAGCAGTAGCAGGAAAACAAACTGTGTTGTTTTAAATTGCCGGCTTTCTGGGCCATCCTGCCTGGGCAAAATCTGACTGTGTGAGGAAGGAGGGCAAGCTACAGAAAGAAGGCTTGAGTGTTGTCTGTTGCAGCCTCTTTGATGGCAAGGATCTTGAAACACTGTAGACTTGTGGCACTGAATGCGGCTCTGTTCGGTACCTCAGCCACAAGGTTGGAATGGCAGAAACCTAAGGAATGGGCTACATCTGGCCAGCAAAGCCACGGCTTTAGTCCTACTGAGATTGCTTGGTAAATGAAAGACTCATGTGCTCAGAAAAACAGAGAGAGAAATAGAGTAAAGAGAGATTCAAAGACAAAGAAAATTTTTAAATGATTTACAGTGTGTTAAAAATATGTGCAGGCTAAAATTTGAAGTTCTTAAAGTTAAAAAAAGGAAGAGAGTTGTTGGGTGTGGTAGTACACACCTGTAAACCCAACACATGGGAGGCAGAGGGAGATTGACCTCTGTACCTTCAAGGTGAGGTAGCACACGCCTTTAATCCCAGTGCCTTGAAGGCAGAGACAAACAGATCTTTGTGAGTTCAATGTGTAGTAGCATACACCTTTAATCCCAATGCCTGAAAGGCAGAGAGAGGCAGATCTCTGAGACTTCAAGGACAGACAGGTATACAGAGTTATTCCAGGTCAAAGATACAGAGAACCTGTCTCAAAAGGCAAAAAATAAAAAGGAAAAATAAACAAAATAGAGGTTAAATTGAAGCGCACAAAGATGGAAAATTCACAGCGAATTTTGATATTGTATGCTATTATGCTCTTTTTGAATCATTTGAATTTTGAGGCAGTAGCAATAGCTGCTAAAAGATGTTTCTTTATAAAAGCTGCTGAAATAATCCAACATAGATATTTTGAAAATGCCTTGACTTTGAAATTTGGATCTAAGGACATGATGCTTTGGAAAGGAGTTTCTATTTTGTTTTCACAGAGGGTGATAGTCTGTGGATGCCTCTATTCTAATATGGTAGGATGGACCACGCCCTACTTAAAGGTTGCTGTGAACACCTTTAAAAAATTGCTTCGCTCAACTGCCAACTGAGATAAATCAATAATGATGCCACCATTCAGCAGGAAGCATTTTGGAGAGAAAAAACTGCACCCACGTTCCCAAATATGGCTTATAAATGTTCTTTTACATTTAGTGGGATGTGATATAGATATGAATATTTGCATTAGTATAGATTTTGCTTTACTGATAGAGATTTTAGGTCAATTTTGTTATATGTATACGCATTTTTGATCTTAATTAAGGTATTGTGATTGTGTAGTTCATTTAAAAATATAATGCATATAGGTTATTAATGGATAATCATTAATAATAGTCAAGTTTGTAGTCATGTTAGTTAGATTTTCTAGCTCCATATATTTCAGTTAGATAGGCATTATTCATATCCCTCTAGACTACAAAATAGGCTATTTAATGTTTTAGTACCTTAGGGGTTTTCATGACAGTGAGACACTCTACTCTTGGCAGCACATATCTACTTCAGGAAGAAGATGGGCATCAAAGAGGATCCTTATGGAGTTTGATAGCCATTTGGGGAAGAAACTGCTCTTGCCTGGATTGTTGCATAAACTGTACACAGAAAACACTCAGAGAGAGGACTACTGAACTTGCCTAAAGGTGAGATGATCTTTCCGTGTTCCTGATTCAGGAAAGGGTCAGCAAAACATTCTTCAAGACAAGCAGATAGTGACTGCCTTGCAATTTCCCGCTTCATGGAAATGTCTGCTGGAAACTATGGGCCTGTAGACTGAGGATGGAAACACCAACGGTACAGAGGAACTTTGGGTGACTGTCCAGGCAGCGAGATGTCTCTGTCATTTCTAGAGTTTGAAAATGGCTTACTTTTTGTTTGCTTAATTAATACTGTATTATTCTGGAGTCTCTGATAGAGTTGAAGAAGAGATAGATAGTTATAGTTTTTCATTGTTATGATAAAAGATAAAATAGATATAAATATTGTGACGGTAATTCTTGCTTGATAACTGTTTTGTTATATGTAATTTTGCTATGTTAAAGTTAAAGATTCCATTCTTGTTTAAACAGAAATAGGAGTAATGATGGAGTATAGGTCATTGGTTAATTAAATAAAGAAACTGTTTGGCCTGCAAGGTTAGAACATAGGTGGGTGGAATAAACATAAGAGAATGCTGGGAGGAATAGGAATTGAGCTTAGAGATGCCATGCACCTCTGCCATGGGCAGAAATGGTAGCTCTGCACTCTGAGGCAGATGGCGATACAGCCAGCCACCAGGTCAGACATGCTAAATCGTTCCTTCTAAGTGCACCTCGTGCTGCAACATACATTATTAGACACGGGTTAAGAGGCTGAAAATAAGGGGACAGGCAGTGTTGAAATGAATAGTTTTGTGTTGTTATTTCGGAGCATAACCTTACAAGGCGGCCCCATGGGGATGCAGCCCTGCTGCTCAAATTTCTACAATCAAGGGGGAAATGGAAGAAGGGAAGAATAAAGAGAGAGAGACAAGGAAGAATGGATGAATTCAATCATTCATTGGAAAAATGAGTGAACCAATGAATGAGGAGACCTAGTAGGAAATAATGTTCTGCATTCCCTCAGAGAGTCAGGTCAAATTAAGGATTGACAAGGTTTTCCACTAAGGAGGAGGCTTATTCCATTTTACCTTCTTTGTGCTCCAGGCCCACCCACAAGAGTGATGATGAGGACAGGGAGAAGAAGAGGAGAGGGTGTACCAGAATTCCCTGGTACAATTTCTCACCCAAATTGTAGCCAAATCACCTGACCTGGGACAGCTGATCTACATGCTGGACCCTAACTCCCAGTTTGACAACTCTAACATTTTAACCAAGTTTGTGAAGATGAAGGAACCAAAAATAGCCCAGTTACAGGATGGCAGGTTCCTTACAGGATGGGAGTCAGACATCAGTACCATACTGGTATTTGGCGGTTTGATGGGTGTGTGGGGTCTTTGCCAGACTCCACCTAGCATCATGGATTCCCTACTTTACTGATATTATGGAGTTCGGTGCATTCATCATATGTGTGCATGTCACACACTAGTGGGCATCATATGTACATGTTTATCCTGTGTGTGGGTGAGTGTGTTCATGAGTTTTATAGCCCAAGTACTACAGAACATGATCAATGAAAGGGAACACTGTTTTCCAGATATGGCAGGGCAATTATTTAAATGAACTGACAAGGGTTGGATGGCATGGATAAGACCTATGAGAGTTCAAGGCATACCGAATCCAGGCATGACAAAGTAGGTGGCAGACAGAATTCTGGCAAAACTAAGTAGGTAGCTTGATGTTCAACTTACTGGAGAAGAGCAACTGAGCGGAGACACTTTTCACTAAGCAACATGCTCTAGTGGAGATCAAACATCCTTTGACTTACAGCCAGTACGAATTAAACCATTCATCAAATGAAACCTAATTTTCTCTGATTTTGAGTATACATTTGTGTCCCTTCCTGATTAATCTACTCTTTATCCTCTTAAGTCCCAATACCTCATGCTGATATCAGTCACATCTTTCCATTTGACATGGTTTTCCCTCAAGCTTCGTACCGCCCCGAGATCATACAACTTTTTGTCCCCTCTTCACTGCTTCCTTGACAGCCATCTTGTCCTTTACCACACCACGCATCCCCAGTCCTTTACTCTCCAAGGGGAAAAGACCATAAATCCTGCTTTGTTTTGAGGCATGTATTTCTGTGATGCCCCATCCACCAAACACAATCCATCATTGACCAAATAACACAACATGTTAACAAATTTTTATTCTTTGAGAAAGTATAATCCATTGGAAAAGATACCAGGATTCATAGAAGACCTGAGGTATCTCTGAAAAAACACATTCCAAAAGAGAGAATTAAGTCTGCCCCTCAAAATTTGAGAATTTCACTTTAACAGATCTTCACCAAATCATAGACATAGATATGGAAGTCATTATCAAACTTGATGAAATACACAGAAGGTTTGTTGGGAACTTGGCAAATAATTTTACCTATCTCTTGGGTTCCATCTTTTTTGTTGTACTGCACTCTTTTGCCCTCCAAGGAATCCCTGCCTAATTCCAAAGTCACCTCTACTGGAGGACATTCAGGCGTGATGTGGAGGTTGCCTTCAATGGAATCATCATGATGGTGGTAAAGGTACAGGACCGGATCATTCTCGTTGACAATGTAGAAACAGGTCGTTATGGTCGGCACCTCACCTGGGACCACGCCACTCCACTCTTCGTTAGATCCTGGCATGATGTGGAGGTTGCCTTCCAGGTAGTCATCCAGGAGGTGGTAAATGTACAAGACCGGATCTTTCTTGTAGGTAATATAAAACCAGGTCTTCATGATTGGCACCTCTTCTAGGACCATCCCGTTCCAGTCATTCTTAGAGCCATTTGTGCCCATGAATGTATGTTTCACTGCTCTGCCAACTATGGTGTTTGAGAGATGAGTGTCTGTCACCTGAGGAAATGGCACATTATTAGGCAGGATCTTCAGGTTTAAAATCCTTTCATCACTATGAAGCTCCAAGCCATAGACACAATCAATCCCATCATATTTCAACAAATAGAGAGAGGGATATGTTGGCAGTTGATCTAGAATGATGGCTTTCCAATGGGTGACTGGTTCATTGGCTTCCTTCCAGCCATGAGAAATTCTGCGGCCACAATATTCTCCAGGGCCTCAAAAGGCTTACTAAGTTTTTGCTTCTGGAGCAATGGCCCATTCTTCTTTTGGAGATGTGGCATGCCACTCATACTAAGAGGCATCTTCATCATGGCGGGAGACTTTCTGAGATAGGCCACAGCACTCCTGTTCCACTGTCTCTTGGCTCTGTTTCTGTGCTTGGGCTTCATAGCTGCCAATCTCTGCATAGGAAGAACTCTTCAGTTTAAATGAGACACAAAGTGGTTTCCTCCACCATAAGTGCCTGCAAGGATAAGAAGGTGAGGATGTGAGGTCAAGGCTCTTTTTAGGAATAACTTTGGAGCAGGTGAAAAAGGCAGGGCTGAATAGATTTGGATACCTAAATGGAATATGTTCTTAAGAAATTAATAGGAAAATTATCAAACTCTTGTCTACAGCTCAGTATATGTGTATCAGAGACATATTCCTGCTGCAAAATGCAATTGACCTCTACTGAGAAACCTACTTCCTGACTTACTATATCAATGAGAGAGGAATCTATGCCTATACTTATAGCGAGAAAGAAATATCTGAACAGATGGCAAAGAATTCAAAGAACAGCCACTCCTCTCCTTACCACTCAAGCTACTGGTTAGTTGGCTGATCTATAACCACCTGCCCAAGGTCATGGCACTCCAGTCCACTGGCTCTCTCTATTGTGTCTCCTGATCCAGATCCAGGTTGATTACATAAAGATATTCTGTATCTTCATTAGAGAAGTGAGTACTGTGAGTCAAACTGCCAAAAGAAAGAAACATTAATCTGTGCAACAGCACCTATTAGAAATAATTATCTTTTAAAACACATAGGGACAAAGAGGATCTTTGCCATTTAAGTGGACAGAGGAATTGGACATTTTTAGCAAAGATAGACTGGGGAGAAGACCTGACATTAACCGTCCCCCAGCTATCAAATATAGGAGCTGTTAACGACATAAATTTTGGACCCAGAGCAGATTTGAAAGAAACCTTTCTTTGACTACAGAGGTCCTAGTTGCTTCCTAAACATATTTACCAAAAGAAAATATCTTGGCTCTCTAGATTCCAACTTCTGGAAATTCGGTTGAACAGTTGTGGATCCCAAGAGCTGAACTGACCTCCTCAGCCACCGTGAAGATAGTAAGCCCACCTTCACAGAAGACCAGTGCTTCATGTGGAACAGAGTTGCCACCCCCAACCAAAGCTTTGTGACATCATCAAGGCTCTACTTATGTCATAAAACTCCTCCTAGCCAGGTTTCTTCCCTACTAACCCCCAGAAATATCCAGCATACAGGTCCTAAAATGCTGCTCATACAGCCCCATGAAGACCCAAAATAAAAAGCCCAATCTTCTTCCCAATTACTTGAGTCATATTTTCCAAGTAACTCAACCCCTTTATGTGTTTTTTATTTTTCTGTAAAATAATTTTTGGTCTGAATCAACAACTCACATGAATGTTTTTTTTTTCCTAGCTCCAATGTCCTCATTGGTTATTTTCTATTGATTTTTCCATTACTTCATAATAATAATTATCAAACTTTCCACTTCTCTTCCTCCTCCCACATTCTTCTTGCTCCGCAAATAAACCTCTCCACTCAAACACCAGTCCAAATAGAGGGCAGGGTACTTTGAGCTGTGGGAAGTCCAAGCCCACCCTTCATCCATCCAGATTTAGCAAGGTATGCATCCACAAAAAATATGATCACAAAAAGCCAGTGTATGATATGCAGACAATTGCAAGTGCCATTATCTTTGGCTTCTCTGTCTGCCCCAATTGTCAGCCACATTCAGAGCTTCCAGTTTGATCCCATGTTCTTTCATTCCCAGGTCACTGGATTAGTTGAAATCCCCTTAGTTCAGGCACAGTGTCTCATAGTGTGGACCAAGCCCTTATATTCCTGACATCCTTGCTCTTTTTCTCCATCCATCTGCTCTTCCACTGGAGCTTGGAAGCTCCATCTAGTTTTCTGATTTTGACCCTGACTTTATCTATATCATTTGCCAAACAAAAGTTCCATGGTGGTTTTCAAGATAGTCAGTCATCAGTCTGACTTTGGGACAAGGCACACATAGTTCCTAGGGACATGTCACAGTGTGGTCAACTTCTCCTCCCTGCTTAAGTACCTAGAGAGGGTCACCCTATGGCCTTCTGAGAACCACTTGAGAGATATCGATCTTGACATCCCCAGAATGGCCCCATAAATTGAGATATCATCAGTGTATGTGCATTAACTTGTGTGTGTTTGTGTGTGTTTATTTAAACCACAATAACAAATGGATTGTAATATTGAAGTTTCTTCTCATCTTGAGAAGAATATTTGCTACAGAAACACTCTCACAGTAATAGTGAGAGTATAAACTATCTAAGAAAGGAGAAATAACTGGAGGAATCCCCCAGGAGTTAGGCTCAGTGTCCCAGGAATTACGCCCAAGGAAAGTCAATGAACTCAGTGATGGAAGATAAAACCCAGCCTAAATAAAACGCTAAATCATTTAGGTGGAACATGAGATACTCTTACAACAGTTACAAGAGGTCTAAAATGCCTGGACTGGAACATAAGGGGAACACAATGACGTGGAGCTGAGAGTGCATGTCAAAACTGATTGGATCTGGCAAAAATTATGTAAGCATACCAAGGAAACCACCAGTGGGACAAAACCCTAAGAAATCTGTATGACAACATATCATGTTGAACATAATGAGATTTATAGACAAAGGAAAGATCTCAATTATGTCACTGTCACACAGGTGATGATGAACCAGTTCCATCGTAGAGTGACTCCCTGCTGTATTTAAGATAACCTGTCAATTCTGTCTAGTCAGTTACAAGGAAATTTGCATTAATTGCACAGATTAACTATCAGCATCATTTACTGCACAATCAAAGGCAAGGCAAAGAAATCATAGACAAGTTGTTGAATGCTGATGATGTTATTTGGAGTTTTGATGGGTTTTTTTCTTAAAGGGAAATCATCGGTGACTCTCATGCATGAAGCAGATCCTTTCTCTGTGATGTTTCCTGAATAGCCACTGAGATACCAGCCCATTGAGTTGTGGTCTCTCTCTCTTTTACAAAGCAACTTCTACCTTCAGCTTGATCTCTTGCTTGAGCTTCCCTTCCGGCTACTAGGCTCCTTTTCTGATCCTGCAGAGGGCTTTTGTCAGGGATTGTGATCTCTAAGTTTTTCCCCTTTCAAGAACTAATCATTCTATTAATCACAATTCTAAACTGCTGTGGGAGTTTGTTTGTGACTTATGCCTTCACATGTGATACAAGCGACCTGTGTGTATAGGGTCTTCTCTCTGTTCATGTGGGGAAGGCATGGCAGCAGGAGTAGATGGCTGCTCATTCTCTGTAAGGAAATCAGTAAACAGTGGGCACCAAGTACAAGGATGTCCTGAAATATTAAGTCTTGTCCTTTCAAGGCCCCAAAGCCTCCAGCTAGGTTCAGGGTCACGACAATCTCCAAAACCCACCGAGCATGAAGTATTCAGAACCAGAAGCCTGTGTGTGCCATATCACATAAATTCATCGTGAGTACACCAATCTGTTTTTTTTAATTCTAAATTATTTTGTCCCATCAGAACGATCTATATTACCAATTAACCAAATTTGCTTCATCTTTGGTGTCCTAGAATTGCTTTAAATTGTTGCTGGGACAGTCTTACAAACCTTCCTGTGCTGTTATGAGACCTTAAGGGGACAGCACTTATTTCAGAAATCAAAGGCAGTTGGGTTCAATCCTATGGTTAGCTGTTAGCTAGACACTGGAAGGATGGATTTGACTAACAAAGGGAGACAGTATACATGGAGGCAGGTAACCTTTCCTTTGCAAAATGACCCATTTTGAAGCCTTACTTCAGGCTCTTCTCTTCTCCTAATCTTGGTTTCTTTATTAGTTTAGGAGAAGAATTAAAACTCCATTTACAGTATCTGTGAACCTGAATGAGTTAAGTATGTGTGACCAACTTGATGTCTGCCTGTCTGTCAACAGGGCCAGAGTTCAGGGGCATCTGATGCATAGCACAGGAATGTCAGCCATCAATCTCTGGTCCACCTAACTCTACAGCATTAGAGTTGTCATGGTTGCTCATCTGACCTTCCTCATATGATCTCCATCCACAGAGATGTCAGAAAAATCCTCCCCTGAGAGTGCAAGTTCTTTACAAATGAAAGATTATACAACAGGAGACACATGGGAGATTTATATGGGCAATCTGTTGAAAGGATAAAGTGACAGAAGAAGTTTATTGATTAATTAAAGAAAGAATCCGCTTCAGCTGATATGTTAGAACATAGGTAGGTGGAGTAATCAAAATAGAATGCCGGGAGGAAGAGGTAGTGAGCTCAGAGAAGCCATGCTCCCCTCTCCCCGGCAGATGCCATAGCTCTGCTCTCTGAGGCAGATGTCGATGCAGCCAGCCACCATGTCAGACATGCTGAATTTTTCCTGGTAAGTGCACCTCGTTATACTACACTGATTATTAGAAATGGGTTAAAATGCTGAATCTAATGGGCCAGCAGTGTTTAAAAGAATACAGTTTTTGTGTATTTATTTCAGGCATAACCTTCATGCGGTCGTGGTGCTGGGGACACAGCTTCGCTGCTCAAATAACTACAGAATGGCTTGCAGCCTTGTGGACCACTGAATCCACTGAAAGCCTGAGAATGCTTGGGAAAGAGTAAAGCATGTTTTCTTGGTAGCAGCGATTTCTCGGTCTGCTCTGCTTGCTAGAAGAAAGCAAGGGCTCTCATCTAAAAGAGGCTTGCTGACTCAGCTTCAGCTGCAAAACCCTGCAGCCCTTAAGAGGTCCTGCCACAAAACAGTTAAATGGTGTTGATAAAAGCCAACTGAATGCTTGTATGTTTTCAGCAGTAGCAGGAAAAAAAACTGTGTTGTTTTAAATTGCCGGCTTTCTGGGCCATCCTGCCTGGGCAAACTCTGACTGTTTGAGGAAGGAGGGCCAGCTACAGAAAGAAGGCTTGAGTGTTGTCTGTTGCAGCCTCTTTGATGGCAAGGACCTTGAAACACTGTAGACTTGTGGCACTGAATGCGGCTCTGTTCGGTACCTCAGCCACAAGGTTGGAATGGCAGAAAGCTAAGGAATGGGCTACATCTGGCCAGCAAAGCCATGGCTTTAGTCCTACTGAGATTGCTTGGTAAATGAAAGACTCATGTGGTCAGAAAAACAGAGAGAGAAATAGAGTAAAGAGAGATTCAAAGACAAAGAAAATTTTTAAATGATTTACAGTGTGTTAAAAATATGTGCAGGCTAAAATTTGAAGTTCTTAAAGTTAAAAAAAGGAAGAGAGTTGTTGGGTGTGGTAGTACACACCTGTCAACCCAACACATGGGAGGCAGAGGGAGATTGACCTCTGTACCTTCAAGGTGAGGTAGCACACACCTTTAATCCCAGTGCCTTGAAGGCAGAGACAAACAGATCTTTGTGAGTTCAATGTGTAGTAGCATACACCTTTAATCCCAATGCCTGAAAGGCAGAGAGAGGCAGATCTCTGAGACTTCAAGGACAGACAGGTATACAGAGTTATTCCAGGTCAAAGATACAGAGAACCTGTCTCAAAAGGCAAAAAATAAAAAGGAAAAATAAACAAAATAGAGGTTAAATTGAAGCGCACAAAGATGGAAAATTCACAGCGAATTTTGATATTGTATGCTATTATGCTCTTTTTGAATCATTTGAATTTTGAGGCAGTAGCAATAGCTGCTAAAAGATGTTTCTTTATAAAAGCTGCTGAAATAATCCAACATAGATATTTTGAAAATGCCTTGACTTTGAAATTAGGATCTAAGGACATGATGCTTTGGAAAGGAGTTTCTATTTTGTTTTCACAGAGGGTGATAGTATGTGAATGCCTCTATCATAATATGGTAGGATGGACCACGCCCTACTTAAAGGTTGCTGTGAACACCTTTAAAAAATTGCTTCACTCAACTGCCAACTGAGATAAATCAATAATGATGCCACCATTCAGCAGGAAGCATTTTGGAGAGAAAAAACTGCACCCACGTTCCCAAATATGGCTTATAAATGTTCTTTTACATTTAAAGTGGGATGTGATATAGATATGAATATTTGCATTAGTATAGATTTTGCTTTACTGATAGAGATTTTAGGTCAATTTTGTTATATGTATACGCATTTTTGATCTTAATTAAGGTATTGTGATTGTGTAGTTCATTTAAAAATATAATGCATATAGGTTATTAATGGATAATCATTAATAATAGTCAAGTTTGTAGTCATGTTAGTTAGATTTTCTAGCTCCATATATTTCAGTTAGATAGGCATTATTCATATCCCTCTAGACTACAAAATAGGCTATTTAATGTTTTAGTACCTTAGGGGTTTTCATGACAGTGAGACACTCTACTCTTGGCAGCACATATCTACTTCAGGAAGAAGATGGGCATCAAAGAGGATCCTTATGGAGTTTGATAGCCATTTGGGGAAGAAACTGCTCTTGCCTGGATTGTTGCATAAACTGTACACAGAAAACACTCAGAGAGAGGACTACTGAACTTGCCTAAAGGTGAGATGATCTTTCCGTGTTCCTGATTCAGGAAAGGGTCAGCAAAACATTCTTCAAGACAAGCAGATAGTGACTGCCTTGCAATTTCCCGCTTCATGGAAATGTCTGCTGGAAACTATGGGCCTGTAGACTGAGGATGGAAACACCAACGGTACAGAGGAACTTTGGGTGACTGTCCAGGCAGCGAGATGTCTCTGTCATTTCTAGAGTTTGAAAATGGCTTACTTTTTGTTTGCTTAATTAATACTGTATTATTCTGGAGTCTCTGATAGAGTTGAAGAAGAGATAGATAGTTATAGTTTTCCATTGTTATGATAAAAGATAAAATAGATATAAATATTGTGACTGTAATTCTTGCTTGATAACTGTTTTGTTATATGTAATTTTGCTATGTTAAAGTTAAAGATTCCATTCTTGTTTAAACAGAAATAGGAGTAATGATGGAGTATAGGTCATTGGTTAATTAAATAAAGAAACTGTTTGGCCTGCAAGGTTAGAACATAGGTGGGTGGAATAAACATAAGAGAATGCTGGGAGGAATAGGAATTGTGCTTAGAGATGCCATGCACCTCTCCCATGGGCAGAAATGGTAGCTCTGCACTCTGAGGCAGATGGCGATACAGCCAGCCACCAGGTCAGACATGCTAAATCTTTCCTTCTAAGCGCACCTCGTGCTGCAACATACATTATTAGACATGGGTTAAGAGGCTGAAAATAATGGGGCAGGCAGTGTTGAAATGAATAGTTTTGTGTTGTTATTTCGGAGCATAACCTTACAAGGCGGCCCCATGGGGATGCAGCCCTGCTGCTCAAATTTCTACAATCAAGGGGGAAATGGAAGAAGGGAAGAATGAAGAGAGAGAGACAAGGAAGAATGGATGAATTCAATCATTCATTGGAAAAATGAGTGAACCAATGAATGAGGAGACCTAGTAGGAAATAATGTTCTGCATTCCCTCAGAGAGTCAGGTCAAATTAAGGATTGACAAGGTTTTCCACTAAGGAGGAGGCTTATTCCATTTTACCTTCTTTGTGCTCCAGGCCCACCCACAAGAGTGATGATGAGGACAGGGAGAAGAAGAGGAGAGGGTGTACCAGAATTCCCTGGTACAATTTCTCACCCAAATTGTAGCCAAATCACCTGACCTGGGACAGCTGATCTACATGCTGGACCCTAACTCCCAGTTTGACAACTCTAACATTTTAACCAAGTTTGTGAAGATGAAGGAACCAAAAATAGCCCAGTTACAGGATGGCAGGTTCCTTACAGGATGGGAGTCAGACATCAGTACCATACTGGTATTTGGCGGTTTGATGGGTGTGTGGGGTCTTTGCCAGACTCCACCTAGCATCATGGATTCCCTACTTTACTGATATTATGGAGTTCGGTGCATTCATCATATGTGTGCATGTCACACACTAGTGGGCATCATATGTACATGTTTATCCTGTGTGAGGGTGAGTGTGTTCATGAGTTTTATAGCCCAAGTACTACAGAACATGATCAATGAAAGGGAACACTGTTTTCCAGATATGGCAGGGCAATTATTTAAATGAACTGACAAGGGTTGGATGGCATGGATAAGACCTATGAGAGTTCAAGGCATACCGAATCCAGGCATGACAAAGTAGGTGGCAGACAGAATTCTGGCAAAACTAAGTAGGTAGCTTGATGTTCAACTTACTGGAGAAGAGCAACTGAGCGGAGACACTTTTCACTAAGCAACATGCTCTAGTGGAGATCAAACATCCTTTGACTTACAGCCAGTACGAATTAAACCATTCATCAAATGAAACCTAATTTTCTCTGATTTTGAGTATACATTTGTGTCCCTTCCTGATTAATCTACTCTTTATCCTCTTAAGTCCCAATACCTCATGCTGATATCAGTCACATCTTTCCATTTGACATGGTTCTCCCTCAAGCTTCGTACCGCCCCGAGATCATACAACTTTTTGTCCCCTCTTCACTACTTCCTTGACAGCCATCTTGTCCTTTACCACACCACGCATCCCCAGTCCTTTACTCTCCAAGGGGAAAAGACCATAAATCCTGCTTTGTTTTGAGGCATGTATTTCTGTGATGCCCCATCCACCAAACACAATCCATCATTGACCAAATAACACAACATGTTAACAAATTTTTATTATTTGAGAAAGTATAATCCATTGGAAAAGATACCAGGATTCATAGAAGACCTGTGGTATCTCTGAAAAAACACATTCCCAAAGAGAGAATTAAGTCTGCCCCTCAAAATTTGAGAATTTCACTTTAACAGATCTTCACCAAATCATAGACATAGATATGGAAGTCATTATCAAACTTGATGAAATACACAGAAGGTTTGTTGGGAACTTGGCAAATAATTTTACCTATCTCTTGGGTTCCATCTTTTTTGTTGTACTGCACTCTTTTGCCCTCCAAGGAATCCCTGCCTAATTCCAAAGTCACCTCTACTGGAGGACATTCAGGCGTGATGTGGAGGTTGCCTTCAATGGAATCATCATGATGGTGGTAAAGGTACAGGACCGGATCATTCTCGTTGACAATGTAGAAACAGGTCGTTATGGTCTGCACCTCACCTGGGACCACGCCACTCCACTCTTCCTTAGAGCCTGGCATGATGTGGAGGTTGCCTTCCAGGTAGTCATCCAGGAGGTGGTAAATGTACAAGACCGGATCTTTCTTGTAGGTAATATAAAACCAGGTCTTCATGATTGGCACCTCTTCTAGGACCATCCCGTTCCAGTCATTCTTAGAGCCATTTGTGCCCATGAATGTATGTTTCACTGCTCTGCCAACTATGGTGTTTGAGAGATGAGTGTCTGTCACCTGAGGAAATGGCACATTATTAGGCAGGATCTTCAGGTTTAAAATCCTTTCATCACTATGAAGCCCCAAGCCATAGACACAATCAATCCCATCATATTTCAACAAATAGAGAGAGGGATATGTTGGCAGTTGATCTAGAATGATGGCTTTCCAATGGGTGACTGGTTCATTGGCTTCCTTCCAGCCATGAGAAATTCTGCGGCCAAAAATATTCTCCAGGGCCTCAAAAGGCTTACTAAGTTTTTGCTTCTGGATCGATGGCCCATTCTTCTTCTGGAGATGTGGCATGCCACTCATATTAAGAGGCATCTTCATCATGGTGGGACACTTTCTGAGATAGGCCACAGCACTCCTGTTCCACTGTCTCTTGGCTCTGTTTCTGTGCTTGGGCTTCATAGCTGCCAATCTCTGCATAGGAAGAACTCTTCAGTTTAAATGAGACACAAAGTGGTTTCCTCCACCATAAGTGCCTGCAAGGATAAGAAGGTGAGGATGTGAGGTCAAGGCTCTTTTTAGGAATAACTTTGGAGCAGGTGAAAAAGGCAGGGCTGAATAGATTTGGATACCTAAATGGAATATGTTCTTAAGAAATTAATAGGAAAAGTATCAAACTCTTGTCTACAGCTCAGTATCAGAGACATATTCCTGCTGCAAAATGCAATTGACCTCTACTGAGAAAAATACTTCCTGACTTACTATATCAATGAGAGAGGAAGCTATGCCTATACATAAAGTGGGAAAGAAATATCTGAACAGATGGCAAAGAATTCAAAGAACAGCCACTCCTCTCCTTACCACTCAAGCTACTGGTTAGTTGGCTGATCTATAACCACCTGCCCAAGGTCATGGCACTCCAGTCCACTGGCTCTCTCTATTGTGTCTCCTGATCCAGATCCAGGTTGATTACATAAAGATATTCTGTATCTTCATTAGAGAAGTGAGTACTGTGAGTCAAACTGCCAAAAGAAAGAAACATTAATCTGTGCAACAGCACCTATTAGAAATAATTATCTTTTAAAACACATATGGACAAAGAGGACTTTGCCATTTAAGTGGACAGAGGAATTGGACATTTTTAGCAAAGATAGAGTGGGGAGAATACCTGACATTAACCGTCCCCCAGCTATCAAATATAGGAGCTGTTAACGACATAAATTTTGGACCCAGAGCAGATTTGAAAGAAACCTTTCTTTGACTACAGAGGTCCTAGTTGCTTCCTAAACATATTTACCAAAAGAAAATATCTTGGCTCTCTAGATTCCAACTTCTGGAAATTCGGTTGAACAGTTGTGGAGCCCAAGAGCTGAACTGACCTCCTCAGCCACCGTGAAGATAGTAAGCCCACCTTCACAGAAGACTAGTGCTTCATGTGGAACAGAGTTGCCACCCCCAACCAAAGCTTTGTGACATCATCAAGGCCCTACTTATGTCATAAAACTCCTCCTAGCCAGGTTTCTTCCCTACTAACCCCCAGAAATATCCAGCATACAGGTCCTAAAATGCTGCTCATACAGCCCCATGAAGACCCAAAATAAAAACCCCAATCTTCTTCCCAATTACTTGAGTCATATTTTCCAAGTAACTCAACCTTTTTATGTGTGTTTTTTTTTCTGTATAATAATTTTTGTTCTGAGTCAACAACTCACATGAATGTTTTTTTTTTTCCTAACTCCAATGTCCTCATTGGTTATTTTCTATTGATTTTTCCATTACTTCATAATAATAATTATCAAACTTTCCACTTCTCTTCCTCCTCCCACATTCTTCTTGCTCCGCAAATAAACCTCTCCACTCAAACACCAGTCCAAATAGAGGGCAGGGTACTTTGAGCTGTGGGAAGTCCAAGCCCACCCTTCATCCATCCAGATTTAGCAAGGTATGCATCCACAAAAAATATGATCACAAACAGCCAGTGTATGATATGCAGACAATTGCAAGTGCCATTATCTTTGGCTTCTCCGTCTGCCCCAATTGTCAGCCACATTCAGAGCTTCCAGTTTGATCCCATGTTCTTTCATTCCCAGGTCACTGGATTAGTTGAAATACCCTTAGTTCAGGCACAGTGTCTCATAGTGTGGACCAAGCCCTTATATTCCTGACATCCTTGCTCTTTTTCTCCATCCATCTGCTCTTCCACTGGAGCTTGGAAGCTCCATCTAGTTTTCTGATTTTGACCCTGACTTGATCTCCATCATTTGCAAAACAAAAGTTCCATGGTGGTTTTCAAGATAGTCAGTCATCAGTCTGACTTTGGGACAAGGCACACATAGTTCCTAGGGACATGTCACAGTGCGGTCAACTTCTCCTCCCTGCTTAAGTACCTAGAGAGGGTCACCCTATGGCCTTCTGAGAACCACTCGAGAGATATCGATCTTGACATCCCCAGAATGGCCCCATAAATTGAGATATCATCAGTGTATGTGCATTCACTTGTGTGTGTTTGTGTGTGTGTATTTAAATCACAATAACAAATGGATTGTAATATTGAAGTTTCTTCTCATCTTGAGAAGAATATTTGCTACAGAAACACTCTCACAGTAATAGTGAGAGTATAAACTATCTAAGAAAGGAGAAATAACTGGAGGAATCCCCCAGGAGTTAGGCTCAGTGTCCCAGGAATTACGCCCAAGGAAAGTCAATGAACTCAGTGATGGAAGATGAAACCCAGCCTAAATAAAACGCTAAATCATTTAGGTGGAACATGAGATACTCTTACAACAGTTACAAGAGGTCTAAAATGCCTGGACTGGAACATAAGATGAACACAATGACGTGGAGCTGAGAGTGCATGTCAAAACTGATTGGATCTGGAAAAAATTATGTAAGCATACCAAGGAAACCACCAGTGGGACAAAACCCTAAGAAATCTGTATGACAACATATCATGTTGAACATAATGAGATTTATAGACAATGGAAAGATCTCAATTATGTCACTGTCAAACAGGTGATGATGAACCAGTTCCATCGTAGAGTGACTCCCTGCTGTGTTTAAGATAACCTGTCAATTCTGTCTAGTCAGTTACAAGGAAATTTGCATTAATTGCACAGATTAACTATCAGCATCATTTACTGCACAATCAAAGGCAAGGCAAAGAAATCATAGACATGTTGTTGAATGCTGATGATGTTATTGGGAGTTTTGATGGGTTTTTTTTCTTAAAGGGAAATCATTGGTGACTCTCATGCATGAAGCAGATACTTTCTCTGTGATGTTCCCTGAATAGCCACTGAGATACCAGCCCATTGAGTTGTGGTCTCTCTCTCTTTTACAAAGCAACTTCTACCTTCAGCTTGATCTCTTGCTTGAGCTTCCCTTCCGGCTACTAGGCTCCTTTTCTGATCCTGCAGTGGGCTTTTGTAAGGGATTGTGATCTCTAAGTTTTTCCCCTTTCAAGAACTAATCATTCTATTAATCACAATTCTAAACTGCTGTGGGAGTTTGTTTGTGACTTATGCCTTCACATGTGATACAAGCGACCTGTGTGTATAGGGTCTTCTCTCTGTTCATGTGGGGAAGGCATGGCAGCAGGAGTAGATGGCTGCTCATTCTCTGTAAGGAAATCAGTAAACAGTGGGCACCAAGTACAAGGATGTCCTGAAATATTAAGTCTTGTCCTTTCAAGGCCCCAAAGCCTCCAGCTAGGTTCAGGGTCACGACAATCTCCAAAACCCACCGAGCATGAAGTATTCAGAACCAGAAGCCTGTGTGTGCCATATCACATAAATTCATCGTGAGTACACCAATCTGTTTTTTTTTTCAATTCTAAATTATTTTGTCCCATCAGAACGATCTATATTACCAATTAACCAAATTTGCTGCATCTTTGGTGTCCTAGAATTGCTTTAAATTGTTGCTGGGACAGTCTTACAAACCTTCCTGTGCTGTTATGAGACCTTAAGGGGACAGCACTTATTTCCAAAATCAAAGGCAGTTGGGTTCAATCCTATGGTTAGCTGTTAGCTAGACACTGGAAGGATGGATTTGACTAAGAAAGGGAGACAGCATACATGGAGGCAGGTAACCTTTCCTTTGCAAAATGACCCATTTTGAGGCCTTACTTCAGGCTCTTCTCTTCTCCTAATCTTGTTTTTTTTATTAGTTTAGGAGAAGAATTAAAACTCCTTTTACAGTATCTGTGAACCTGAATGAGTTAAGTATATGTGACCAACTTGATGTCTGCCTGTCTGTCAACAGGGCCAGAGTTCAGGGGCATCTGATGCATAGCACAGGAATGTCAGCCATCAATCTCTGGTCCACCTAACTCTACAGCATTAGAGTTGTCATGGTTGCTCATCTGATCTTCCTCATATGATCTCCATCCACAGAGATGTCAGAAAAATCCTCCACTGAGAGTGCAAGTTCTTTACAAATGAAAGATTATACAACAGAAGACATATGGGGGATTTATATGGGCAAGCTGTTGAAAGGATAAAGTGACAGAAGAAGTTTATTGATTAATTAAAGAAAGAATCTGCTTCAGCTGATAGGTTAGAACATAGGTAGGTGGAGTAAACAAAATAGAATGCCGGGAGGAAGAGGTAGTGAGCTCAGAGAAGCCATGCTCCCCTCTCCCCGGCAGATGCCATAGCTCTGCTCTCTGAGGCAGATGTCGATGCAGCCAGCCACCATGTCAGACATGCTGAATTTTTCCTGGTAAGTGCACCTCATTATACTACACTGATTATTAGAAATGGGTTAAAATGCTGAGTCTAGTGGGCCAGCAGTGTTTAAAAGAATACAGTTTTGTGTATTTATTTCTGGCATAACCTTCATGCGGTCGTGGTGCTGGGGACACAGCCTCGCTGCTCAAATAACTACAGAATGGCTTGCAGCCTTGTGGACAACTGAATCCACTGAAAGCCTGAGAATGCTTGGGAAAGTGTAAAGCATGTTTTCTTGGTAGCAGCGATTTCTCGGTCTGCTCTGCTTGCTAGAAGAAAGCAAGGGCTCTCATCTAAAAGAGGCTTGCTGACTCAGCTTCAGCTGCAAAACCCTGCAGCCCTTAAGAGGTCCTGCCACAAAACATTTAAATGGTGTTGATAAAAGCCAACTGAATGCTTGTATGTTTTCAGCAGTAGCAGGAAAAAAAACTGTGTTGTTTTAAAATGCCGGCTTTCTGGGCCATCCTGCCTGGGCAAAATCTGACTGTTTGAGGAAGGAGGGCCAGCTACAGAAAGAGGGCTTGAGTGTTGTCTGTTGCAGCCTCTTTGATGGCAAGGACCTTGAAACACTGTAGACTTGTGGCACTGAATGCGGCTCTGTTCGGTACCTCAGCCACAAGGTTGGAATGGCAGAAAGCTAAGGAATGGGCTACATCTGGCCAGCAAAGCCACGGCTTTAGTCCTACTGAGATTGCTTTGTAAATGAAAGATTCATGTGGTCAGAAAAACAGAGAGAGAAATAGAGTAAAGAGAGATTCAAAGACAAAGAAAATTTTTAAATGATTTACAGTGTGTTAAAAATATGTGCAGGCTAAAATTTGAAGTTCTTAAAGTTAAAAAAAGGAAGAGAGTTGTTGGGTGTGGTAGTACACACCTGTCAACCCAACACATGGGAGGCAGAGGGAGATTGACCTCTGTACCTTCAAGGTGAGGTAGCACACGCCTTTAATCCCAGTGCCTTGAAGGCAGAGACAAACAGATCTTTGTGAGTTCAATGTGTAGTAGCATACACCTTTAATCCCAATGCCTGAAAGGCAGAGAGAGGCAGATCTCTGAGACTTCAAGGACAGACAGGTATACAGAGTTATTCCAGGTCAAAGATACAGAGAACCTGTCTCAAAAGGCAAAAAATAAAAAGGAAAAATAAACAAAATAGAGGTTAAATTGAAGCACACAAAGATGGAAAATTCACAGCGAATTTTGATATTGTATGCTATTATGCTCTTTTTGAATCATTTGAATTTTGAGGCAGTAGCAATAGCTGCTAAAAGATGTTTCTTTATAAAAGCTGCTGAAATAATCCAACATAGATATTTTGAAAATGCCTTGTCATTGAAATTTGGATCTAAGGACATGATGCTTTGGAAAGGAGTTTCTATTTTGTTTTCACAGAGGGTGATAGTCTGTGGATGCCTCTATCCTAATATGGTAGGATGGACCACGCCCTACTTAAAGGTTGCTGTGAACACCTTTAAAAAATTGCTTCGCTCAACTGCCAACTGAGATAAATCAATAATGATGCCACCATTCAGCAGGAAGCATTTTGGAGAGAAGAAACTGCACCCACGTTCCCAAATATGGCTTATAAACGTTCTTTTACATTTAAAGTGGGATGTGATATAGATATGAATATTTGCATTAGTATAGATTTTGCTTTACTGATAGAGATTTTAGGTCAATTTTGTTATATGTATATGCATTCTTGATCTTCATTAAGGTATTTTGATTGTGTAGTTCATTTAAAAATATAATGTATATAGGTTATTAATGGATAATCATTAATAATAGTCAAGTTTGTAGTCATGTTAGTTAGATTTTCTAGCTACATAGATATATATATTTCAGTCAGATAGGCATTATTCATAACTCTCTAGTGATGTGGGAGTGATTTCTTATTAATAAAGAAACTGCCTAGACCCATTTGATAGGCCAACCCTTAGGTAGGCGGAGTAAACAGAATGGAATGCTGGGAGAAAGAAGCTGAGTCAAGGAGTCGCCATGGTTCTCCCACTCCAGACAGACGCAGGTTAAGATCATTCCTGGTAAGCCAGCTTGTGGGCTACACAGATTAATAGAAATGGGTTAGATCAATATGTAAAAGCTAGCCAATAAGAAACTGAAACTAATGGGTCAGGCAGTGTTTAAAAGAATACAGTTTCCGTGTAATTATTTCGGGTAAAGCTAGCCGTTCAGGCGGCCGGGTGTGGGGACTCAGCCCGCCGCTCTTACTACTACAGAGTGGCACCCAACGTGCTAATGAACTCCACGTAAAACCTGAGAGGGCTTAAAAAGGAGAGAGAGAGAGAGAGAGAGAGAGAGAGAGAGAGAGAGAGAGAATTTTAGACAGCTTTTTGCTGTTTGTGGGTTGCGCGCCACAAAGAAATTGTCCTGACTCAGCAGCAGGAAAAAACTGGCTGTTTTAAAATGCCAGCTTTCTGGGCTGTGCCGCCATTGCGATCTCTGTCTGGCCTCTGTGGGAGACAGAGCTTTTGAATGGAGCATTTGGAGTAAAGCTCTACGGCTTGGTTGATGGCAATGTGGACTGCTGTGTGCCTGGAACTGTGTGTGGCTCAGGGGCACCAAATGGCTCTAAGGCAGGAGCTGAGCAGCTCCGCCATGCTGAACTGTGCTGGTCTCAGGTAGGAACTACCGTAATTACCATAAAAACAGCGCAGTTAAGGTTTAGATTGGGCAGGAAACAGGCTGTACCTTATTACCGTATTACCTGTACATGGTGCAACTTAAGTTTTTAAGAACTGCTTAACATTTTAAGAAATGCTCCTGGATAGTAAAAAAAATGTTACAGATTCACAATAAAACAGATTCAGACATAAAAGACCATACTGTTGGATGAATGTACGTAGGCTTGAGAGAGAGAAGAAAAAGAATATAGAGAATAAAGTTAATGGTTTAAAAAAAAAAAAGGTAAAGTCTTTAAAGAGACAGAGTACAGATAGTTAAGAGATTAAAAGAAATAAAGAAAAAATAAGCCACGTAAAAATGGAAAATTCACAGAAAGTCTGGATTATGTACATTGTGTTTTCTTTAAAATTTTTGACTGTGAAGGAGCTAAGTACAGAGAGACATTTCATTACATGGGCTGCCAAGCTAAACCAGAATGGATATAAGGGTATTACGATTTCAAAATTTGGGTCTAAGGATATGATGCTTCGGAAAGGGTCTTCTTTTGTTTTCACAGAGGACCAGACCCTGTGGATTTCTTCTATTCCAATTTGGTATGATAGACCACGCCCTCCTGAAAGGTTGCTGTAACACCCTCAAAAAATTACTTCACTCAACTGCCAACTGAGATGACCCTGGCACACAGGTTATACCATGAAAGACTTAATTAACGACGCCCCCATTCAGCAGGAAGCAGTTTGGAGAGAAAAAACTGCGCCCATATTCCCAAAAATTGTTTATAAATGTTCTTTTACATTTAAAGGGGGGTATGATATAGGTATGAATAATTTGCATTGGTATGGATTTTACAGTCAATTTTGTTATATGTATATGTATTTCTGATCTTGATTAAGGTATTGTGATTGTGTAGTTCATTAAAAAATGTAATGTATAATTAAGAAATATAGGTTAATGGATAATCATCAGTAATAGTCAAGCTTGTAGTCATATTAGTTAGATTTTCTAGATATATAGAGATACATTTCAGTTAGATAGACATTCTTCATATCTTTCAAAGACTGCAGAATATGGCATTTAATGTTTTAATAACTTAGGACTTTTCATGACAATGAGACACTCTGCTCCTGGTAGCACCAATCTACTTCAAGAAGAAGATGGGCATCGAAGAGGATCCTTATGGAGTTTGATAGCCATTTGGGCAAGAAACTGCTCTTGCCTGGACTGTTGCATAAAATGGACACAGAGAACCCACAGAGAGAGGACTGCTGAACTTGCCTAAAGGTGAGACGGTCTTTTGGGGTTCATGACTCATGAAAGAGTCTGCGAGACATTCTGCAGGACACAGCAGATAGTGACTGAACTGTCTTTGAAATTGCCTGCTTCATGGAAATGTCTGCTGGATACTATGGGCCTGAAGGCTGAAGATGGATGCCCCAATGGTACAGAGGAACTTTGGGTGACTGTACAGGCAGCGAGATGTCTCTGTCATTTTCTTGTTTACTTAGGTAATATTATATCCTTCTGGAGTCTTTGATGGAGTTGAAGAATGTATAGGTAGTTATAGTTTTCCATTGTTATGATAAAAGATAAAATAGATATAAATATTGTAACTGTGATTCTTGCTTAATAACTGTTTTGCTATATGTAATTTTATTATGTTAAAGTTAAAGCCTTTCTTTTTTGTTTAAACAGAAAAAGGGGAAATGATGTGGGAGTGATTTCTTATTAATAAAGAAACTGCCTAGACCCATTTGATAGGCCAACCCTTAGGTAGGCGGAGTAAACAGAATGGAATGCTGGGAGAAAGAAGCTGAGTCAAGGAGTCGCCATGGTTCTCCCACTCCAGACAGACGCAGGTTAAGATCATTCCTGGTAAGCCAGCTTGTGGGCTACACAGATTAATAGAAATGGGTTAGATCAATATGTAAAAGCTAGCCAATAAGAAACTGAAACTAATGGGTCAGGCAGTGTTTAAAAGAATACAGTTTCCGTGTAATTATTTCGGGTAAAGCTAGCCGTTCAGGCGGCCGGGTGTGGGGACTCAGCCCGCCGCTCTTACTACTACACTCTAGACTACAAAATAGGCTATTTAATGTTTTAGTACCTTAGGGTTTTTCATGACAGTGAGGCACTCTACTCTTGGCAGCACATATCTACTTCAGGAAGAAGATGGGCATCACAGAGGATCCTTATGGAGTTTGATAGCCATTTGGGGAAGAAACTGCTCTTGCCTGGATTGTTGCATAAACTGTACAAAGAAAACACTCAGAGAGAGGACTACTGAACTTGCCTAAAGGTGAGATGATCTTTTCGTGTTCCTGATTCAGGAAAGGGTCAGCAAAACATTCTTCAAGACAAGCAGATAGTGACTGCCTTTGAAATTTCCTGCTTCATGGAAATGTCTGCTGGAAACTATGGGCCTGTAGGCTGAGGATGGAAACACCAACGGTACAGAGGAACTTTGGGTGACTGTCCAGGCAGCGAGATGTCTCTGTCATTTCTAGAGTTTGAAAATGGCTTACTTTTTGTTTGCTTAGGTAATACTGTATTATTCTGGAGTCTCTGATGGAGTTGAAGAATAGATAGACAGTTATAGTTTTCCATTGTTATGATAAAAGGTAAAATAGATATAAATATTGTAACTGTAATTCTTGCTTGATAACTGTTTTGTTATATGTAATTTTGCTATGTTAAAATTAAAGATTCCGTTCTTGTTTAAACAGAAATAGGAGTAATGGTGGAGTATAGGTCATTGGTTAATTAAATAAAGAAACTGTTTGGCCTGAAAGGTTAGAACATAGGTGGGTGGAATAAACATAAGAGAATGCTGGGAGGAATAGGAATTGAGCTTAGAGATGCCATGCACCTCTCCCATGGGCAGAAATGGTAGCTCTGCACTCTGAGGCAGATGGCGATACAGCCAGCCACCAGGTCAGACATGCCAAATCTTTCCTTCTAAGCGCACCTCGTGCTGCAACATACATTATTAGACATGGGTTAAGAGGCTGAAAATAATGGGGCAGGCAGTGTTGAAATGAATAGTTTTGTGTTGTTATTTCGGAGCATAACCTTACAAGGCGGCCCCATGGGGATGCAGCCCTGCTGCTCAAATTTCTACAATCAAGGGGGAAATGGAAGAAGGGAAGAAAGAAGAGAGAGAGACAAGGAAGAATGGATGAATTCAATCATTCCTTGGAAAAATGAGTGAACCAATGAATGAGGAGACCTAGTAGGAAAAAATGTGCTGCATTCCCTCAGAGAGTCAGGTCAAATTAAGGATTGACAAGGTTTTCCACTAAGGAGGAGGCTTATTCCATTTCACCTTCTTTGTGCTCCAGGTCCACCCACAAGAGTGATGATGAGGACAGGGAGAAGAAGAGGAGAGGGTGTACCAGAATTCCCTGGTACAATTTCTCACCCAAATTGTAGCCAAATCACCTGACCTGGGACAGCTGATCTACATGCTGGACCCTAACTCCCAGTTTGACAACTCTAACATTTTAACCAAGTTTGTGAAGATGAAGGAACCAAAAATAGCCCAGTTACAGGATGGCAGGTTCCTTACAGGATGGGAGTCAGACATCAGTACCATACTGGTATTTGGCGGTTTGATGGGTGTGTGGGGTCTTTGCCAGACTCCATCTAGCATCATGGATTCCCTAATTTACTGATATTATGGAGTTCGGTGCATTCATCATATGTGTGCATGTCACACACTTGTGGGAATCATATGTACAATTTATCCTGTGTGTGGGTGAGTGTGTTCATGAGTTTTATAGCCCAAGTACTACAGAACATGATCAATGAAAGGGAACACTGTTTTCCAGATATGGCAGGGCAATTATTTAAATGAACTGACAAGGGTTGGATGGCATGGATAAGACCTATGAGAGTTCAAGGCATACCGAATCCAGGCATGACAAAGTAGGTGGCAGACAGAATTCTGGCAAAACTAAGTAGGTAACTTGATGTCCACCTTACTGGAGAAGAGCAACTGAGCGGAGACACTTTTCACTAAGCAACATGCTCTAGTGGAGATCAAACATCCTTTGACTTACAGCCAGTACGAATTAACCCTTTCATCAAATGAAACCTAATTTTCTCTGATTTTGAGTATACATTTGTGTCCCTTCCTGATTAATCTACTCTTTATCCTCTTAAGTCCCAATACCTCACGCTGATATCGGTCACATCTTTCCATTTGACATGGTTTTCCCTCAAGCTTCATACCGCCCCGAGATCATACAACTTTTTGTCCCCTCTCCACTGCTTCCTTGACAGCCATCTTGTCCTCTACCGCACCACGCATCCCCAGTCCTTTACTCTCCAAGGAGAAAAGACCATAAATCCTGCTTTGTTTTAAGGCATGTATTTCTGTGATGCCCCATCCACCAAACACAATCCATCATTGACCAAATAACACAACATGTTAACAAATTTTTATTCTTTGAGAAAGTATAATCCATTGGAAAAGATACCAGGATTCATAGAAGACCTGAGGTATCTCTGAAAAAACACATTCCCAAAGAGAGCATTAAGTCTGCCCCTCAAAATTTGAGAATTTCACTTTAACAGATCTTCACCAAATCATAGACATAGATATGGAAGTCATTATCAAACTTGATGAAATACACAGAAGGTTTGTTGGGAACTTGGCAAATAATTTTACCTATCTCTTGGGTTCCATCTTTTTTGTTGTACTGCACTCTTTTGCCCTGCAAGGAATCCCTGCCTAATTCCAAAGTCACCTCTCCTGGAGGACATTCAGGCGTGATGTGGAGGTTGCCTTCAATGGAATCATCATGATGGTGGTAAAGGTACAGGACCGGATCATTCTCGTTGACAATGTAGAAACAGGTCGTTATGGCCTGCACCTCATCTGGGACCATGCCACTCCACTCTTTCTTAGAGCCTGGCATGATGTGGAGGTTGCCTTCCAGGTAGTCATCCAGGAGGTGGTAAATGTACAAGACCGGATCTTTCTTGTAGGTAATATAAAACCAGGTCTTCATGATTGGCACCTCTTCTAGGACCATCCCGTTCCAGTCTTTCTTAGAGCCATTTGTTCCCATGAATGTATGTTTCACTGCTCTGCCAACTATGGTGTTTGAGAGATGAGTGTCTGTCACCTGAGGAAATGGCACATTATTAGGCAGGATCTTCAGGTTTAAAATCCTTTCATCACTATGAAGCTCCAAGCCATAGACACAATCAATCCCATCATATTTCAACAAATAGAGAGAGGGATATGTTGGCAGTTGATCTAGAATGATGGCTTTCCAATGGGTGACTGGTTCATTGGCTTCCTTCCAGCCATGAGAAATTCTGCGGCCAACAATATTCTCCAGGGCCTCAAAAGGCTTACTAAGTTTTTGCTTCTGGAGCGATGGCCCATTCTTCTTCTGGAGATGTGGCATGCAACTCATACTAAGAGGCATCTTCATCATGGCGGGAGACTTTCTGAGATAGGCCACAGCACTCCTGTTCCACTGTCTCTTGGCTCTGTTTCTGTGCTTGGGCTTCATAGCTGCCAATCTCTGCATAGGAAGAACTCTTCAGTTTAAATCAGACACAAAGTGGTTTCCTCCACCATAAGTGCCTGCAAGGATAAGAAGTTGAGGATGTGAGGTCAAGGCTCTTTTTAGGAATAACTTTGGAGCAGGTGAAAAAGGCAGGGCTGAATCGATTTGGATACCTAAATGGAATATGTTGTTAAGAAATTAATAGGAAAATTATCAAACTCTTGTCTACAGCTCAGTATATGTGTATCAGAGACATATTCCTGCTGCAAAATGCAATTGACCTCTACTGAGAAACCTACTTCCTGACTTACTATATCAATGAGAGACGAAGCTATGCCTATACCTAAAGTGAGAAAGAAATATCTGAACAGATGGCAAACAATTCAAAGAACAGCCACTCCTCTCCTTACCACTCAAGCTACTGGTTAGTTGGCTGATCTATAACCACCTGCCCAAGGTCATGGCACTCCAGTCCACTGGCTCTCTCTATTGTGTCTCCTGATCCAGATCCAGGTTGATTACATAAAGATATTCTGTATCTTCATTAGAGAAGTGAGTACTGTGAGTCAAACTGCCAAAAGAAAGAAACATTAATCTGTGCAACAGCACCTATTAGAAATAATTATCTTTTAAAACACATAGGGACAAAGAGGATCTTTGCCATTTAAGTGGACTGAGGAATTGGACATTTTTAGCAAAGATAGAGTGGGGAGAAGACCTGACATTAACCGTCCCCCAGCTATCAAATATAGGAGCTGTTAACGACATAAATTTTGGACACAGAGCAGATTTGAAAGAAACCTTTCTTTGACTACAGAGGTCCTAGTTGCTTCCTAAACATATTTACCAAAAGAAAATATCTTGGCTCTCTAGATTCCAACTTCTGGAAATTCGGTTGAACAGTTGTGGATCCCAAGAGCTGAACTGACCTCCTCAGCCACCGTGAAGATAGTAAGCCCACCTCCACAGAAGACCAGTGCTTCATGTGGAACAGAGTTGCCACCCCCAACCAAAGCTTTGTGACATCATCAAGGCTCTACTTATGTCATAAAACTCCTCCTAGCCAGGTTTCTTCCCTACTAACCCCCAGAAATATCCAGCATACAGGTCCTAAAATGCTGCTCATACAGCCCCATGAAGACCCAAAATAAAAACCCCAATCTTCTTCCCAATTACTTGAGTCATATTTTCCAAGTAATTCAACCCCTTTATGTGTTTTTTTTTCTGTAAAATAATTTTTGGTCTGAGTCAACAACTCACATGAATGTTTTTTTTTCCTAGCTCCAATGTCCTCAGTGGTTATTTTCTATTGATTTTTCCATTACTTCATAATAATAATTATCAAATTTTCCACTTCTCTTCCTCCTCCCACATTCTTCTTGCTCCGCAAATAAACCTCTCCACTCAAACACCAGTCCAAATAGAGGGCAGGGTACTTTGAGCTGTGGGAAGTCCAAGCCCACCCTTCATCCATCCAGATTTAGCAAGGTATGCATCCACAAAAAATATGATCACAAAAAGCCAGTGTATGATATGCAGACAATTGCAAGTGCCATTATCTTTGGCTTCTCCGTCTGCCACAATTGTCAGCCACATTCAGAGCTTCCAGTTTGATCCCATGTTCTTTCATTCCCAGGTCACTGGATTAGTTGAAATCCCCTTAGTTCAGGCACAGTGTCTCATAGTGTGGACCAAGCCCTTATATTCCTGACATCCTTGCTCTTTTTCTCCATCCATCTGCTCTTCCACTGGAGCTTGGAAGCTCCATCTAGGTTTCTGATTTTGACCCTGACTTGATCTCCATCATTTGCCAAACAAAAGTTCCATGGTGGTTTTCAAGATAGTCAGTCATCAGTCTGACTATGGGACAAGGCACACATAGTTCCTAGGGACATGTCACAGTGCAGTCAACTTCTCCTCCCTGCTTAAGTACCTAGAGAGGGTCACCCTATGGCTTCTGAGAACCACTCGAGAGATATCGATCTTGACATCCCCAGAATGGCCCCATAAATTGAGATATCATCAGTGTATGTGCATTAACTTGTGTGTGTTTGTGTGTGTGTATTTAAATCACAATAACAAATGGATTGTAATATTGAAGTTTCTTCTCATCTTGAGAAGAATATTTGCTACAGAAACACTCTCACAGTAATAGTGAGAGTGTACACTATCTAAGAAAGGAGAAATAACTGGAGGAATCCCCCAGGAGTTAGGCTCAGTGTCCCAGAAATTACACCCAAGGAAAGTCAATGAACTCAGTGATGGAAGATAAAACCCAGCCTAAATAAAACCCTAAATCATTTAGGTGGAACATGAGATACTCTTACAACAGTTACAAGAGATCTAAAATGCCTGGACTGGAACATAAGGGGAACACAATGACGTGGAGCTGAGAGTGCATGGCAAAACTGATTGGATCTGGCAAAAATTATGTAAGCATACCAAGGAAACCACCAGTGGGACAAAACCCTAAGAAATCTGTATGACAACATATCATGTTGAACATAATGAGATTTATAGACAAAGGAAAGATCTTAATTATGTCACTGTCACACAGGTGATGATGAACCAGTTTCATCGTAGAGTGACTCCCTGCTGTGTTTAAGATAACCTGTCAATTCTGTCTAGTCAGTTACAAGGAAATTTGCATTAATTGCACAGATTAACTATCAGCATCATTTACTGCACAATCAAAGGCAAGGCAAAGAAATCATAGACATGTTGTTGAATGCTGATGATGTTATTGGGAGTTTTGATGGGTTTTTTTCTTAAAGGGAAATCATCGGTGACTCTCATGCATGAAGCAGATCCTTTCTCTGTGATGTTACCTGAATAGCCACTGAGATACCAGCCCATTGAGTTGTGGTCTCTCTCTCTTTTAAAAAGCAACTTCTACCTTCAGCTTGATCTCTTGCTTGAGCTTACCTCAGCTACTAGGCTCCTTTTCTGATCCTGCAGAGGGCTTTTGTCAGGGATTGTGATCTCTTAGTTTTTCCCCTTTCAAGAACTTATCATTCTATTAATCACAATTCTAAACTGCTGTGGGAGTTTGTTTGTGACTTATGCCTTCACATGTGATACAAGAGACCTGTGTGTATAGAGTCTTCTCTCTGTTCATGTGGGGAAGGCATGGCAACAGGAGTAGATGGCTGCTCATTCTCTGTAAGGAAATCTATAAACAGTGGGCACCAAGTACAAGGATGTCCTGAAATATTAAGTCTTGTCCTTTCAAGGCCCCAAAGCCTCCAGCTAGGTTCAGGGTCACGACAATCTCCAAAACCCACCGAGCATGAAGTATTCAGAACCAGAAGCCTGTGTGTGCCATATCACATAAATTCATCGTGAGTACACCAATCTGTTTTTTTTTTTTAATTCTAAATTATTTTGTCCCATCAGAACGATCTATATTACCAATTAACCAAATTTGCTGCATCTTTGGTGTCCTAGAATTGCTTTAAATTGTTGCTGGGACAGTCTTACAAACCTTCCTGTGCTGTTATGAGACCTTAAGGGGACAGCACTTATTTCCAAAATCAAAGGCAGTTGGGTTCAATCCTATGGTTAGCTGTTAGCTAGACACTGGAAGGATGGATTTGACTAAGAAAGGGAGACAGCATACATGGAGGCAGGTAACCTTTCCTTTGCAAAATGACCCATTTTGAGGCCTTACTTCAGGCTCTTCTCTTCTCCTAATCTTGGTTTTTTTATTAGTTTAGGAGAAGAATTAAAACTCCATTTACAGTATCTGTGAACCTGAATGAGTTAAGTATGTGTGACCAACTTGATGTCTGCCTGTCTGTCAACAGGGCCAGAGTTCAAGGGCATCTGATGCATAGCACAGGAATGTCAGCCATCAATCTCTGGTCCACCTAACTCTACAGCATTAGAGTTGTCATGGTTGCTCATCTGATCTTCCTCATATGATCTCCATCCACAGAGATGTCAGAAAAATCCTCCCCTGAGAGTGCAAGTTGTTTACAAATGAAAGATTATACAACAGAAGACACATGGGAGATTTATATGGGCAAGCTGTTGAAAGGATAAAGTGACAGAAGAAGTTTATTGATTAATTAAAGAAAGAATCCGCTTCAGCTGATAGGTTAGAACATAGGTAGGTGGAGTAAACAAAATAGAATGCCGGGAGGAAGAGGTAGTGAGCTCAGAGAAGCCATGCTCCCCTCTCCCCGGCAGATGCCATAGCTCTGCTCTCTGAGGCAGATGTCGATGCAGCCAGCCACCATGTCAGACATGCTGAATTTTTCCTGGTAAGTGCACCTCGTTATACTACACTGATTATTAGAAATGTGTTAAAAAGCTGAATCTAATGGGCCAGCAGTGTTTAAAAGAATACAGATTTTGTGTATTTATTTCAGGCATAACCTTCATGCGGCCGTGGTGCTGGGGACACAGCCTCGCTGCTCAAATAACTACAGAATGGCTTGCAGCCTTGTGGACAACTGAATCCACTGAAAGCCTGAGAAAGCTTGGGAAAGAGTAAAGCATGTTTTCTTGGTAGCAGCGATTTCTCGGTCTGCTCTGCTTGCTAGAAGAAAGCAAGGGCTCTCATCTAAAAGAGGCTTGCTGACTCAGCTTCAGCTGCAAAACCCTGCAGCCCTTAAGAGGTCCTGCCACAAAACATTTAAATGGTGTTGATAAAAGCCAACTGAATGCTTGTACGTTTTCAGCAGTAGCAGGAAAAAAAAACTGTGTTGTTTTAAAATGCCGGCTTTCTGGGCCATCCTGCCTGGGCAAACTCTGACTGTTTGAGGAAGGAGGGCCAGCTACAGAAAGAGGGCTTGAGTGTTGTCTGTTGCAGCCTCTTTGATGGCAAGGACCTTGAAACACTGTAGACTTGTGGCACTGAATGCGGCTCTGTTCGGTACCTCAGCCACAAGGTTGGAATGGCAGAAAGCTAAGGAATGGGCTACATCTGGCCAGCAAAGCCACGGCTTTAGTCCTACTGAGATTGCTTGGTAAATGAAAGACTCATGTGGTCAGAAAAACAGAGAGAGAAATAGAGTAAAGAGAGATTCAAAGACAAAGGAAATTTTTAAATGATTTACAGTGTGTTAAAAATATGTGCAGGCTAAAATTTGAAGTTCTTAAAGTTAAAAAAAGGAAGAGAGTTGTTGGGTGTGGTAGTACACACCTGTAAACCCAACACATGGGAGGCAGAGGGAGATTGACCTCTGTACCTTCAAGGTGAGGTAGCACATGCCTTTAATCCCAGTGCCTTGAAGGCAGAGACAAACAGATCTTTGTGAGTTCAATGTGTAGTAGCATACACCATTAATCCCAATGCCTGAAAGGCAGAGAGAGGCAGATCTCTGAGACTTCAAGGACAGACAGGTATACAGAGTTATTCCAGGTCAAAGATACAGAGAACCTGTCTCAAAAGGCAAAAAATAAAAAGGAAAAATAAACAAAATAGAAGTTAAATTGAAGCGCACTAAGATGGAAAACTCACAGCGAATTTTGATATTGTATGCTATTATGCTCTTTTTGAATCATTTGAATTTTGAGGCAGTAGCAATAGCTGCTAAAAGATGTTTCTTTATAAAAGCTGCTGAAATAATCCAACATAGATATTTTGAAAATGCCTTGACTTTGAAATTTGGATCTAAGGACATGATGCTTTGGAAAGGAGTTTCTATTTTGTTTTCACAGAGGGTGATAGTCTGTGGATGCCTCTATCCTAATATGGTAGGATGGACCACGCCCTACTTAAAGATGGCTGTGAACACCTTTAAAATATTGCTTCGCTCAACTGCCAACTGAGATAAATCAATAATGATGCCACCATTCAGCAGGAAGCATTTTGGAGAGAAAAAACTGCACCCACGTTCCCAAATATGGCTTATAAACATTCTTTTACATTTAAAGTGGGATGTGATATAGATATGAATATTTGCATTAGTATAGATTTTGCTTTACTGATAGAGATTTTAGGTCAATTTTGTTATATGTATATGCATTTTTGATCTTAATTAAGGTATTGTGATTGTGTAGTTCATTTAAATATATAATGTATATAGGTTGTTAATGGATAATCATTAATAATAGTCAAGTTTGTAGTCATGTTAGTTAGATTTTCTAGCTACATAGATATATATATTCAGTTAGATAGGCATTATTCATATCTCTCTAGACTACAAAATAGGCTATTTAATGTTTTAGTACCTTAGGGTTTTTCATGACAGTGAGACACTCTACTCTTGGCAGCACATATCTACTTCAGGAAGAAGATGGGCATCAAAGAGGATCCTCATGGAGTTTGATAGCCATTTGGGGAAGAAACTGCTCTTGCCTGGATTGTTGCATAAACTGTACACAGAAAACACTCAGAGAGAGGACTACTGAACTTGCCTAAAAGTGAGATGATCTTTTCGTGTTCCTGATTCAGGAAAGGGTCAGCAAAACATTCTTCAAGACAAGCAGATAGTGACTGCCTTTGAAATTTCCTGCTTCATGGAAATGTCTGCTGGAAACTATGGGCCTGTAGGCTGAGGATGGAAACCCCAATGGTACAGAGGAACTTAGGGTGACTGTCCAGGCAGCGAGATGTCTCTGTCATTTCTAGAGTTTGAAAATGGCTTACTTTTTGTTTGCTTAGGTAATACTGTATTATTCTGGAGTCTCTGATGGAGTTGAAGAATAGATAGATAGTTATAGTTTTCCATTGTTATGATAAAAGATAAAATAGATGTAAATATTGTAGCTGTAATTCTTGCTCGATAACTGTTTTGTTATATGTAATTTTGCTATGTTAAAGTTAAAGACTCCGTTCTTGTTTAAACAGAAATAGGAGTAATGATGGAGTATAGGTCATTGGTTAATTAAATAAAGAAACTGTTTGGCCTGAAAGGTTAGAACATAGGTGGGTGGAATAAACATAAGAGAATGCTGGGAGGAATAGGAATTGAGCTTAGAGATACCATGCACCTCTCACATGGGCAGAGATGGTAGCTCTGCACTCTGAGGCAGATGGCGATAAAGCCAGCCACCAGGTCAGACATGCTAAATCTTTCCTTCTAAGCGCACCTCGTGCTGCAACATACATTATTAGACATGGGTTAAGAGGCCTAAAATAATGGAGCAGGCAGTGTTGAAATGAATAGTTTTGTGTTGTTATTTCGGAGCATAACCTTACAAGGCGGCCCCATGTGGATGCAGCCCTGCTGCTCAAATTTCTACAATCAAGGGGGAAATGGAAGAAGGGAAAAAAGAAGAGAGAGAGACAGGGAAGAATGGATGAATTCAATCATTCGTTGGAAAATTGAGTGAAGCAATGAATGAGGAGACCTAAAAGGAAAAAATGTGCTGCATTCCCTCAGAGAGTCAGGTCAAATTAAGGATTGACAAGGTTTTCCACTAAGGAGGAGGCTTATTCCATTTTACCTTCTTTGTGCTCCAGGCCCACCCACAAGAGTGATGATGAGGACAGGGAGAAGAAGAGGAGAGGGTGTACCGGAATTCCCTGGTACAACTTCTCACCCAAATTGTAGCCAAAACACCTAACCTGGGACAGCTGATCTATATGCTAGACCCTAACTCCCAGTTGGACAACTCTAACATTTTAACCAAGTTTGTGAAGATGAAGGAACCAAAAATAGCCCAGTTACAGGATGGCAGGTTCCTTACAGGATGGGAGTCAGACATCAGTACCATACTGGTATTTGGCGGTTTGATGGGTGTGTGGGGTCTTTGCCGGACTCCACCTAGCATCATGGATTCCCTACTTTACTGATATTATGGAGTTCGGTGCATTCATCATATGTGTGCATGTCACACACTAGTGGGCATCATATGTACATGTTTATCCTGTGTGTGGGTGAGTGTGTTCATGAGTTTTATAGCCCAAGTACTACAGAACATGATCAATGAAAGGGAACACTGTTTTCCAGATATGGCAGGGCAATTATTTAAATGAACTGACAAGGGTTGGATGGCATGGATAAGACCTATGAGAGTTCAAGGCTTACCGAATCCAGGCATGACAAAGTAGGTGGCAGACAGAATTCTGGCAAAACTAAGTAGGTAGCTTGATGTCCAACTTACTGGAGAAGAGCAACTGAGCGGAGACACTTTTCACTAAGCAACATGCTCTAGTGGTTATCAAACATCCTTTGACTTACAGCCAGTACGAATTAAACCTTTCATCAAATGAAACCTAATTTTCTCTGATTTTGAGTATACATTTGTGTCCCTTCCTGATTAATCTACTCTTTATCCTCTTAAGTCCCAATACCTCACGCTGATATTGATCACATCTTTCCATTTGACATGGTTTTCCCTCAAGCTTCATACCGCCCCGAGATCATACAACTTTTTGTCCCCTCTCCACTGGTTCCTTGACAGCCATCTTGTCCTTTACCACACCACGCTACCCCAGTCTTTTACTCTCCAAGGGAAAAGACCATAAATCCTGCTTTGTTTTGAGGCATGTATTTCTGTGATGCCCCATCCACCAAACACAATCCATCATTGACCAAATAACACAACATGTTAACAAATTTTTATTCTTTGAGAAAGAATAATCCATTGGAAAAGATACCAGGATTCATAGAAGACCTGAGGTATCTCTGAAAAAACACATTCCCAAGGAGAGAATTAAGTCTGCCCCTCAAAATTTGAGAATTTCAATTTAACAGATCTTCACCAAATCATAGACATAGATATGGAAGTCATTATCAAACTTGATGAAATACACAGAAGGTTTGTTGGGAACTTGGCAAATAATTTTACCTATCTCTTGGGTTCCATCTTTTTTGTTGTACTGCACTCTTTTGCCCTGCAAGGAATCCCTGCCTAATTCCAAAGTCACCTCTACTGGAGGACATTCAGGCGTGATGTGGAGGTTGCCTTCCGTGGAATCATCATGATGGTGGTAAGGGTACAGGACAGGATCGTTCTCGTTGACAATGTAGAAACAGATCGTTATAGTCTGCACCTCACCTGGGACCACGCCACTCCAGTCTTCCTTAGAGCCTGGCAGATGTGGAGGTTGCCTTCCAGGTAGTCATCCAGGAAGTGGTAAATGTACAAGACGGGATCTTTCTTTTAGGTAATATAAAACCAGGTCTTCATGATTGGCACCTCTTCTAGGACCATCCCGTTCCAGTCATTCTTAGAGCCATCTGTGCCCATGAATGTATGTTTCACTGCTCTGCCAACTATGGTGTTTGAGAGATGAGTGTCTGTCACCTGAGGAAATGGCACATTATTAGGCAGGATCTTCAGGTTTAAAATCCTTTCATCACTATGAAGCTCCAAGCCATAGACACAATCAATCCCATCATATTTCAACAAATAGAGAGAGGGATATGTTGGCAGTTGATCTAGAATGATGGCTTTCCAATGGGTGACTGGTTCATTGGCTTCCTTCCAGCCATGAGAAATTCTGCGGCCAACAATATTCTCCAGGGCCTCAAAAGGCTTACTAAGTTTTTGCTTCTGGAGCGATGGCCCATTCTTCTTCTGGAGATATGGCATGCAACTCATACTAAGAGGCATCTTCATCATGGCGGGAGACTTTCTGAGATAGGCCACAGTACTCCTGTTCCACTGTCTCTTGGCTCTGTTTCTGTGCTTGGGCTTCATAGCTGCCAATCTCTGCATAGGAAGAACTCTTCAGTTTAAATCAGACACAAAGTGGTTTCCTCCACCATAAGTGCCTGCAAGGATAAGAAGGTGAGGATGTGAGGTCCAGGATCTTTTTAGGAATAACTTTGGAGCAGGTGAAAAGGGAGGGCTGAATAGATTTGGATACCTAAATGGAATATGTTCTTAAGAAATTAATAGGAAAATTATCAAACTCTTGTCTACAGCTCAGTATATGTGTATCAGAGACATATTCCTGCTGCAAAATGCAATTGACCTCTACTGAGAAACCTACTTCCTGACTTACTATATCAATGAGAGAGGAAGCTATGCCTATACCTAAAGTGAGAAAGAAATATCTGAACAGATGGCAAAGAATTCAAAGAACAGCCACTCCTCTCCTTACCACTCAAGCTACTGGTTAGTTGGCTGATCTATAACCACCTGCCCAAGGTCATGGCACTCCAGTCCACTGGCTCTCTCTATTGTGTCTCCTGATCCAGATCCAGGTTGATTACATAAAGATATTCTGTATCTTCATTAGAGAAGTGAGTACTGTGAGTCAAACTGCCAAAAGAAAGAAACATTAATCTGTGCAACAGCACCTATTAGAAATAATTATCTTTTAAAACACATATGGACAAAGAGGATCTTTGCCATTTAAGTGGACTGAGGAAATGGACATTTTTAGCAAAGATAGAGTGGGGAGAAGACCTGACATTAACCGTCCCCCAGCTATCAAATATAGGAGCTGTTAACGACATAAATTTTGGACCCAGAGCAGATTTGAAAGAAACCTTTCTTTGACTACAGAGGTCCTAGTTGCTTCCTAAACATATTTACCAAAAGAAAATATCTTGGCTCTCTAGAATCCAACTTCTGGAAATTCGGTTGAACAGTTGTGGAGCCCAAGAGCTGAACTGACCTCCTCAGCCACCGTGAAGATAGTAAGCACACCTTCACAGAAGACTAGTGCTTCATGTGCAACAGAGTTGCCACCCCCAACCAAAGCTTTGTGACATCATCAAGGCTCTACTTATGTCATAAAACTCCTCCTAGCCAGGTTTCTTCCCTACTAACCCCCAGAAATATCCAGCATACAGGTCCTAAAATGCTGCTCATACAGCCCCATGAAGACCCAAAATAAAAACCCCAATCTTCTTCCCAATTACTTGAGTCATATTTTCCAAGTAATTCAACTTTTTATGTGTTTTCTTTTTCTGTAAAATAATTTTTGGTCTGAGTCAACAACTCACATGAATGTTTTTTTTTCCTAACTCCAATGTCCTCATTGGTTATTTTCTATTGATTTTTCCATTACTTCATAATAATAATTATCAAACGTTCCACTTCTCTTCCTCCTCCCACATTCTTCTTGCTCCGCAAATAAACCTCTCCACTCAAACACCAGTCCAAATAGAGGGCAGGGTACTTTGAGCTGTGGGAAGTCCAAGCCCACCCTTCATCCATCCAGATTTAGCAAGGTATGCATCCACAAAAAATATGATCACAAAAAGCCAGTGTATGATATGCAGACAATTGCAAGTGCCATTATCTTTGGCTTCTCCGTCTGCCCCAATTGTCAGCCACATTCACAGCCTCCAGTTTGATCCAATGTTCTTTCATTCCCAGGTCACTGGATTAGTTGAAATCCCCTTAGTTCAGGCACAGTGTCTCATAGTGTGGACCAAGCCTTTATATTCCTGATATCCTTGCTCTTTTTCTCCATCCATCTGCTCTTCCACTGGAGCTTGGAAGCTCCATCTAGGTTTCTGATTTTGACCCTGACTTGATCTCCATCATTTGCCAAACAAAAGTTCCATGGTGGTTATCAAGATAGTCAGTCATCAGTCTGACTATGGGACAAGGCACACATAGTTCCAAGGGACATGTCATAGTGCGGTCAACTTCTCCTCCCTGCTTAAGTACCTAGAGAGGGTCACCCTATGGCCTTCTGAGAACCACTCGAGAGATATCGATCTTGACATCCCCAGAATGGCCCCATAAATTGAGATATCATCCGTGTATGTGCATTAACTTGTGTGTGTTTGTGTGTGTGTATTTAAATCACAATAACAAATGGATTGTAACATTGTAGTTTCTTCTCTTCTATAGAAGAATATTTGCTACAGAAACACTCTCACAGTAATAGTGAGAGTGTAAACTGTCTCAGCAAGGAGAAATAACTGGAGGAATCCCCCAGGAGTTAGGCTCAGTGTCCCAGGAATTACACCCAAGGAAAGTCAATGAACTCAGTGATGGAAGATAAAACCCAGCCTAAATAAAACCCTAAATCATTTAGGTGGAACATGAGATACTCTTACAACAGTTACAAGAGGTCTAAAATGCCTGGACTGGAACATAAGGGGAACACAATGACGTGGAGCTGAGAGTGCATGGCAAAACTGATTGGATCTGGCAAAAATTATGTAAGCATACCAAGGAAACCACCAGTGGGACAAACCCTAAGAAATCTGTATGACAACATATCATGTTGAACATAATGAGATTTATAGACAAAGGAAAGATCTTAATTATGTCACTGTCACACAGGTGATGATGAACCAGTTCCATCATAGAGTGACTCCCTGCTGTGTTAAAGATAACGTGTCAATTCTGTCTAGTCAGTTACAAGGAAATTTGCATTAAGTGCACAGATTAATTATCAGCATCATTTACTGCACAACAAAGGCAAGGCAAAGAAATCATAGACATGTTGTTGAATGCTGATTATGTTATTGGGAGTATTGATGGGTTTTTTTCTTAAAGGGAAATCATCGGTGACTCTCATGCATGAAGCAGATCCTTTCTCTGTGATGTTACCTGAATAGCCACTGAGATACCAGCCCATTGAGTTGTGGTCTCTCTCTCTTTTAAAAAGCAACTTCTACCTTCAGCTTGATCTCTTGCTTGAGCTTCCCTTCCGGCTACTAGGCTCCTTTTCTGATCCTGCAGAGGGCTTTTGTCAGGGATTGTGATCTCTAAGTTTTTCCCCTTTCAAGAACTTATCATTCTATTAATCACAATTCTAAACTACTGTGGGAGTTTGTTTGTGACTTATGCCTTCACATGTGATACAAGCGACCTGTGTGTATAGGGTCTTCTCTCTGTTCATGTGGGGAAGGCATGGCAGCAGGAGTAGATGGCTGCTCATTCTCTGTAAGGAAATCAGTAAACAGTGGGCACCAAGTATACAAGGATGTCCTGAAATATTAAGTCTTGTCCTTTCAAGGCCCCAACGCCTCCAGCTAGGTTCAGGGTCACGACAATCTCCAAAACCCACTGAGCATGAAGTATTCAGAACCAGAAGCCTGTGTGTGCCATATCACATAAATTCATCGTGAGTACACCAATCTGTTTTTTTTTTAATTCTAAATTATTTTGTCCCATCAGAATGATCTATATTACCAATTAACCAAATTTGCTGCATCTTTGGTCTCCTAGAATTGCTGTAAATTGTTGCTGGGACAGTCTTACAAACCTTCCTGTGCTGTTATGAGACCTTAAGGGGACAGCACTTATTTCAGAAATCAAAGGCAGTTGGGTTCAATCCTATGGTTATCTGTTAGCTAGACACTGGAAGGATGGATTTGACTAAGAAAGGGAGACAACATACATGGAGGCAGGTAACCTTTCCTTTGCAAAATGACCCATTTTGAGGCCTTACTTCAGGCTCTTCTCTTCTCCTAATCTTGGTTTTTTTATTAGTTTAGGAGAAGAATTAAAACTCCATTTACAGTATCTGTGAACCTGAATGAGTTAAGTATGTGTGACCAACTTGATGTCTGCCTGTCTGTCAACAGGGCCAGAGTTCAGGGGCATCTGATGCATAGCACAGGAATGTCAGCCATCAATCTCTGGTCCACCTAACTCTACAGCATTAGAGTTGTCATGGTTGCTCATCTGATCTTCCTCATATGATCTCCATCCACAGAGATGTCAGAAAAATCCTCCCCTGAGAGTGCAAGTTCTTTACAAATGAAAGATTATACAACAGAAGACACATGGGAGATTTATATGGGCAAGCTGTTGAAAGGATAAAGTGACAGAAGAAGTTTATTGATTAGTTAAAGAAAGAATCCGCATCAGCTGATAGGTTAGAAGATAGGTAGGTGGAGTAAACAAAATAGAATGCCGGGAGGAAGAGGTAGTGAGCTCAGAGAAGCCATGCTCCCCTCTCCCCGGCAGATGCCATAGCTCTGCTCTCTGAGGCAGATGTCGATGCAGCCAGCCACCATGTCAGACATGCTGAATATTTCCTGGTAAGTGCACCTCATTATACTACACTGATTATTAGAAATGGGTTAAAATGCTGAATCTAATGGGCCAGCAGTGTTTAAAAGAATACAGTTTTGTGTATTTATTTCAGGCATAACCTTCATGCGGCCGTGGTGCTGGGGACACAGCCTCGCTGCTCAAATAACTACAGAATGGCTTGCAGCCTTGTGGACAACTGAATCCACTGAAAGCCTAGAAAGCTTGGGAAAGAGTAAAGCATGTTTTCTTGGTAGCAGCGATTTCTCGGTCTGCTCTGCTTGCTAGAAGAAAGCAAGGGCTCTCATCTAAAAGAGGCTTGCTGACTCAGCTTCAGCTGCAAAACCCTGCAGCCCTCAAGAGGTCCTGCCACAAAACAGTTAAATGGTGTTGATAAAAGCCAACTGATTGCTTGTATGTTTTCAGCATTAGCAGGAAAAAAGACTGTGTTCTTTTAAAATGCCGGCTCTCTGGGCCATCCAGCCTGTGGAAACTCTGACTGTTTGAGGAAGGAGGGCCAGCTACAGAAAGAGGGCTTGAGTGTTGTCTGTTGCAGCCTCTTTGATGGCAAGGACCTTGAAACACTGTAGACTTGTGGCACTGAATGCGGCTCTGTTCGGTACTTCAGCCACAAGGTTGGAATGGCAGAAAGCTAAGGAATGGGCTACATCTGGCCAGCAAAGCCACGGCTTTAGTCCTACTGAGATTGCTTGGTAAATGAAAGACTCATGTGGTCAGAAAAGCAGAGAGAGAAATAGAGTAAAGAGAGATTCAAAGACAAAGAAAATTTTTAAATGATTTACAGTGTGTTAAAAATATGTGCAGGCTAAAATTTGAAGTTCTTAAAGTTAAAAAAAGGAAGAGAGTTGTTGGGTGTGGTAGTACACACCTGTAAACCCAACACATGGGAGGCAGAGGGAGATTGACCTTTGTACCTTCATGGTGAGGTAGCACACACCTTTAATCCCAGTGCCTTGAAGGCAGAGACAAACAGATCTTTGTGAGTTCAATGTGTAGTAGCATACACCTTTAATCCCAATGCCTGAAAGGCAGAGAGAGGCAGATCTCTGAGACTTCAAGGACAGACAGGTATACAGAGTTATTCCAGGTCAAAGATACAGAGAACCTGTCTCAAAAGGCAAAAAATAAAAAGGAAAAATAAACAAAATAGAGGTTAAATTGAAGCGCACAAAGATGGAAAATTCACAGCGAATTTTGATATTGTATGCTATTATGCTCTTTTTGAATCATTTGAATTTTGAGGCAGTAGCAATAGCTGCTAAAAGATGTTTCTCTATAAAAGCTGCTGAAATAATCCAACATAGATATTTTGAAAATGCCTTGACTTTGAAATTTGGATCTAAGGACATGATGCTTTGGAAAGGAGTTTCTATTTTGTTTTCACAGAGGGTGATAGTCTGTGGATGCCTCTATCCTAATATGGTAGGATGGACCACGCCCTACTTAAAGATGGCTGTGAACACCTTTAAAAAATTGCTTCACTCAACTGCCAACTGAGATAAATCAATAATGATGCCACCATTCAGCAGGAAGCATTTTGGATTGAAAAAACTGCACCCACGTTCCCAAATATGGCTTATAAACGTTCTTTTACATTTAAAGTGGGATGTGATATAGATATGAATATTTGCATTAGTATAGATTTTGCTATACTGATAGAGATTTTAGGTCAATTTCGTTATATGTATATGCATTTTTGATCTTAATTAAGGTATTGTGATTGTGTAGTTCATTTAAAAATATAATGTATATAGGTTATTAATGGATAATCATTCATAATAGTCAAGTTTGTAGTCATGTTAGTTAGATTTTCTAGCTACATAGATATATATATTTCAGTTAGATAGGCATTATTCATATCTCTCTAGACTACAAAATAGGCTATTTAATGTTTTAGTACCTTAGGGTTTTTCATGACAGTGAGACACTCTACTCTTGGCAGCACATATCTACTTCAGGAAGAAGATGGGCATCAAAGAGGATCCTTATGGAGTTTGATAGCCATTTGGGGAAGAAACTGCTCTTGCCTGGATTGTTGCATAAACTGTACACAGAAAACACTCAGAGAGAGGACTACTGAACTTGCCTAAAGGTGAGATGACCTTTCCGTGTTCCTGATTTAGGAAAGGGTCAGCAAAACATTCTTCAAGACAAGCAGATAGTAACTGCCTTTGAAATTTCCTGCTTCATGAAAATGTCTGCTGGAAACTATGGGCCTGTAGGCTGAGGATGGAAACACCAACGGTACAGAGGAACTTTGGGTGACTGTCCAGGCAGCGAGATGTCTCTGTCATTTCTAGAGTTTGAAAATGGCTTACTTTTTGTTTGCTTAGGTAATACTGTATTACTCTAGAGTCTCTGATGGAATTGAAAAATAGATAGATAGGTATAGTTTTCCATTGTTATGATAAAAGATAAAATAGATATAAATATTGTAACTGGAATTCTTGCTTGATAACTGTTGTGTTATATGTAATTTTGCTATGTTAAAATTAAAGATTCCGTTCTTGTTTAAACAGAAATAGGAGTAATGATGGAGTATAGGTCATTGGTTAATTAAATAAAGAAACTGTTTGGCCTGAAAGGTTAGAACATAGGTGGGTGGAATAAACATAAGAGAATGCTGGGAGGAATAGGAATTGAGCTTAGAGTGCCATGCACATCTCCCATGGGCAGAAATGGTAGCTCTGCACTCTGAGGCAGATAGCGATACAGCCAGCCACCAGGTCAGACATGCTAAATCTTTCCTTCTAATCGCACCTCGTGCTGCAACATACATTATTAGACATGGGTTAAGAGGCTGAAAATAATGGGGCAGGCAGTGTTTAAATGAATAATTTTGTGTTGTTGTTTCGGGGCCTGACCTTACAAGGCGGCCCCATGGGGATGCAGCCCTGCTGCTCAAATTTCTACAATCAAGGGGGAAATGGAAGAAGGGAAGAAAGAAGAGAGAGAGACAAGGAAGAATGGATGAATTCAATCATTCATTGGAAAATTGAGTGAACCAATGAATGAGGAGACCTAGTAGGAAAAAATGTGCTGCATTCCCTCAGAGAGTCAGGTCAAATTAAGGATTGACAAGGTTTTCCACTAAGGAGGAGGCTTATTCCATTTTACCTTCTTTGTGCTCCAGGCCCACCCACAAGAGTGATGATGAGGACAGGGAGAACAAGAGGAGAGGGGGTACCAGAATTCCCTGGTACAATTTCTCACCCAAATTGTAGCCAAATCACCTGACCTGGGACAGCTGATCTACATGCTGGACCCTAACTCCCAGTTGGACAACTCTAACATTTTAACCAAGTTTGTGAAGATGAAGGAACCAAAAATAGCCCAGTTACAGGATGGAAGGTCCCTTACAGGATGGGAGTCAGACATCAGTACCATACAGGTGTTTGGCGGTTTGATGGGTGTGTAGGGTCTTTGCCAGACTCCACCTAGCATCATGGATTCCCTACTTTACTGATATTATGGAGTTCGGTGCATTCATCATATGTGTGCATGTCACACACTAGTGGGCTTCATATGTACATGCTTATCCTGTGTGTGGGTGAGTGTGTTCATGAGTTTTATAGCCCAAGTACTACAGAACATGATCAATGAAAGGGAACACTGTTTTCCAGGTATGGCAGGGCAATTATTTAAATGAACTGACAAGGGTTGGATGGCATGGATAAGACCTATGAGAGTTCAAGGCATACCGAATCCAGGCATGACAAAGTAGGTGGCAGACAGAATTCTGGCAAAACTAAGTAGGTAGCTTGATGTCCAACTTACTGGAGAAGAGCAACTGAGCGGAAACACTTTTCACTAAGCAACATGCTCTAGTGGAGATCAAACATCCTTTGACTTACAGCCAGTACGAATTAAACCATTCATCAAATGAAACCTAATTTTCTCTGATTTTGAGTATACATTTGTGTCCCTTCCTGATTAATCTACTCTTTATCCTCTTAAGTCCCAATACCTCACGCTGATATCGGTCACACCTTTCCATTTGACATGGTTTTCCCTCAAGCTTCGTACCGCCCCGAGATCATACAACTTTTTGTCCCCTCTCCACTGCTTCCTTGACAGCCATCTTGTCCTTTACCACACCAGGCATCCCCAGTCCTTTACTCTCCAAGGGGAAAAGACCATAAATCCTGCTTTGTTTTGAGGCATGTATTTCTGTGATGCCCCATCCACCAAACACAATCCATCATTGACCAAATAACACAACATGTTAACAAATTTTTATTCTTTGAGAAAGAATAATCCATTGGAAAAGATACCAGGATTCATAGAAGACTTGAGGTATCTCTGAAAAAAACACATTCCCAAAGAGAGAATTACGTCTGCCCCTCAAAATTTGAGAATTTCACTTTAACAGATCTTCACCAAATCATAGACATAGATATGGAAGTCATTATCAAACTTGATGAAATACACAGAAGGTTTGTTGGGAACTTGGCAAATAATTTTACCTATCTCTTGGGTTCCATCTTTTTTGTTGTACTGCACTCTTTTGCCCTCCAAGGAATCCCTGCCTAATTCCAAAGTCACCTCTACTGGAGGACATTCAGGCGTGATGTGGAGGTTGCCTTCAATGGAATCATCATGATGGTGGTAAAGGTACAGGACCGGATCATTCTCGTTGACAATGTAGAAACAGGTCGTTATTGTCTGCACCTCACCTGGGACCACGCCACTCCACTCTTCCTTAGAGCCTGGCATGATGTGGAGGTTGCCTTCCAGGTAGTCATCCAGGAGTTGGTAAATGTACAAGACCGGATCTTTCTTGTAGGTAATATAAAACCAGGTCGTCATGATTGGCACCTCTTCTAGGACCATCCCGTTCCAGTCATTCTTAGAGCCATTTGTGCCCATGAATGTATGTTTCACTGCTCTGCCAACTATGGTGTTTGAGAGATGAGTGTCTGTCACCTGAGGAAATGGCACATTATTAGGCAGGATCTTCAGGTTTAAAATCCTTTCATCACTATGAAGCTCCAAGCCATAGACACAATCAATCCCATCATATTTCAACAAATAGAGAGAGGGATATGTTGGCAGTTGATCTAGAATGATGGCTTTCCAATGGGTGACTGGTTCATTGGCTTCCTTCCAGCCATGAGAAATTCTGCGGCCAACAATATTCTCCAGGGCCTCAAAAGGCTTACTAAGTTTTTGCTTCTGGAGCGATGGCCCATTCTTCTTCTGGAGATGTGGCATGCAACTCATACTAAGAGGCATCTTCATCAAGGCGGGAGACTTTCTGAGATAGGCCACAGCACTCCTGTTCCACTGTCTCTTGGCTCTGTTTCTGTGCTTGGGCTTCATAGCTGCCAATCTCTGCATAGGAAGAACTCTTCAGTTTAAATCAGACACAAAGTGGTTTCCTCCACCATAAGTGCCTGCAAGGATAAGAAGGTGAGGATGTGAGGTCAAGGCTCTTTTTAGGAATAACTTTGGAGCAGGTGAAAAAGGCAGGGCTGAATAGATTTGGATACCTAAATGTAATATGTTCTTAAGAAATTAAAGGAAAAGTATCAAACTCTTGTCTACAGCTCAGTATATGTGTATCAGAGACATATTCCTGCTGCAAAATGCAATTGACCTCTACTGAGAAACCTACTTCCTGACTTACTATATCAATGAGAGAGGAAGCTATGCCTATACCTAAAGTGAGAAAGAAATATCTGAACAGATGGCAAACAATTCAAAGAACAGCCACTCCTCTCCTTACCACTCAAGCTACTGGTTAGTTGGCTGATCTATAACCACTTGCCCAAGGTCATGGCACTCCAGTCCACTGGCTCTCTCTATTGTGTCTCCTGATCCAGATCCAGGTTGATTACATAAAGATATTCTGTATCTTCATTAGAGAAGTGAGTACTGTGAGTCAAACTGCCAAAAGAAAGAAACATTAATCTGTGCAACAGCACCTATTAGAAATAATTATCTTTTAAAACACATATGGACAAAGAGGATCTTTGCCATTTAAGTGGACTGAGGAATTGGACATTTTTAGCAAAGATAGAGTGGGGAGAAGACCTGACATTAACTGTCCCCCAGCTATCAAGTATAGGAGCTTTTAACGACATAAATTTTGGACCCAGAGCAGATTTGAAAGAAACCTTTCTTTGACTACAGAGGTCCTAGTTGCTTCCTAAACATATTTACCAAAAGAAAATATCTTGGCTCTCTAGATTCCAACTTCTGGAAATTCGGTTGAACAGTTGTGGAGCCCAAGAGCTGTACTGACCTCCTCAGCCACCGTGAAGATAGTAAGCACACCTTCAAAGAATACTAGTGCTTCATGTGGAACAGAGTTGCCACCCCCAACCAAAGCTTTGTGACATCATCAAGGCCCTACTTATGTCTTAAAACTCCTCCTAGCCAGGTTTCTTCCCTACTAACCCCCAGAAATATCCAGCATACAGGTCCTAAAATGCTGCTCATACAGCCCCATGAAGACCCAAAATAAAAACCCCAATCTTCTTCCCAATTACTTGAGTCATATTTTCCAAGTAACTCAACCTTTTTATGTGTTTTTTTTTTTCTGTATAATAATTTTTGGTCTGAGTCAACAACTCAATATATGTTTTTTTTCCTAACTCCAATGTCCTCATTGGTTATTTTCTATTGATTTTTCCATTACTTCATAGTAATAATTATCAAACTTTCCACTTCTCTTCCTCCTCCCACATTCTTCTTGCTCCGCAAATAAACCTCTCCACTCAAACACCAGTCCAAATAGAGGGCAGGGTACTTTGAGCTGTGGGAAGTCCAAGCCCACCCTTCATCCATCCAGATTTAGCAAGGTATGCATCCACAAAAAATATGATCACAAAAAGCCAGTGTATGATATGCAGACAATTGCAAGTGCCATTATCTTTGGCTTCTCCGTCTGCCCCAATTGTCAGCCACATTCAGAGCTTCCAGTTTGATCCCATGTTCTTTCATTCCCAGGTCACTGGATTAGTTGAAATCCCCTTAGTTCAGGCACAGTGTCTCATAGTGTGGACCAAGCCCTTATATTCCTGACATCCTTGCTCTTTTTCTCCATCCATCTGCTCTTCCACTGGAGCTTGGAAGCTCCATCTAGTTTTCTGATTTTGACCCTGACTTGATCTCCATCATTTGCCAAACAAAAGTTCCATGGTGGTTTTCAAGACAGTCAGTCATCAGTCTGACTATGGGACAAGGCACACATAGTTCCTAGGGACATGTCACAGTGCGGTCAACTTCTCCTCCCTGCTTAAGTACCTAGAGAGGGTCACCCTATGGACTTCTGAGAACCACTCGAGAGATATCGATCTTGACATCCCCAGAATGGCCCCATAAATTGAGATATCATCAGTGTATGTGCACTAACTTGTGTGTGTTTGTGTGTGTGTATTTAAATCACAATAACAAATGGATTGTAATATTGAAGTTTCTTCTCATCTTGAGAAGAATATTTGCTACAGAAACACTCTCACAGTAATAGTGAGAGTGTAAACTACCTAAGAAAGGAGAAATAACTGGAGGAATCCCCCAGGAGTTAGGCTCAGTGTCCCAGGAATTACGCCCAAGGAAAGTCAATGAACTCAGTGATGGAAGATAAAACCCAGCCTAAATAAAACCCTAAATCATTTAGGTGGAACATGAGATACTCTTACAACAGTTACAAGAGGTCTAAAATGCCTGGACTGGAACATAAGGGGAACACAATGATGTGGAGCTGAGAGTGCATGGCAAAACTGATTGCATCTGGCAAAAAGTATGTAAGCATACCAAGGAAACCACCAGTGGGACAAAACCCTAAGAAATCTGTATGACAACATATCATGTTGAACATAATGAGATTTATAGACAAAGGAAAGATCTTAATTATGTCACTGTCACACAGGTGAAGATGAACCAGTTCCATCGTAGAGTGACTCCCTGCTGTGTTTAAGATAACCTGTCAATTCTGTCTAGTCAGTTACAAGGAAATTTGCATTAATTGCACAGATTAACTATCAGCATCATTTACTGCACCATCAAAGGCAAGGCAAAGAAATCATAGACATGTTGTTGAATGCTGATGATGTTATTGGGAGTTTTGATGGGTTTTTTTCTTAAAGGGAAATCATCGGTGACTCTCATGCATGAAGCAGATCCTTTCTCTGTGATGTTTCCTGAATAGTCACTGAGATACCAGCCCATTGAGTTGTGGTCTCTCTCTCTTTTAAAAAGCAACTTCTACCTTCAGCTTGATCTCTTGCTTGAGCTTCCCTTCCGGCTACTAGGCTCCTTTTCTGATCCTGCAGAGGGCTTTTGTCAGGGATTGTGATCTCTAAGTTTTTCCCCTTTCAAGAACTAATCATTCTATTAATCACAATTCTAAACTGCTGTGGGAGTTTGTTTGTGACTTAAGCCTTCACATGTGATACAAGCGACCTGTGTGTATAGGGTCTTCTCTCTGTTCATGTGGGGAAGGCATGGCAGCAGGAGTAGATGGCTGCTCATTCTCTGTAAGGAAATCAGTAAACAGTGGGCACCAAGTACAAGGATGTCCTGAAATATTAAGTCTTGTCCTTTCAAGGCCCCAAAGCCTCCAGCTAGGTTCAGGGTCACGACAATCTCCAAAACCCACCGAGCATGAAGTATTCAGAACCAGAAGCCTGTGTGTGCCATATCACATAAATTCATCGTGAGTACACCAATCTGTATTTTTTTTAATGCTACATTATTTTGTCCCACCGGAACGATCTATATTGCCAATTACCCAAATTTGCTGCATCTTTGGTGTCCTAGAATTGCTTTAAATTGTTGCTGGGACAGTCTTACAAACCTTCCTGTGCTGTTATGAGACCTTAAGGGGACAGCACTTATTTCAGAAATCAAAGGCAGTTGGGTTCAATCCTATGGTTAGCTGTTAGCTAGACACTGGAAGGATGGATTTGACTAAGAAGGGGAGACAGCATACATGGAGGCAGGTAACCTTTCCTTTGCAAAATGACCCATTTTGAGGCCTTACTTCAGGCTCTTCTCCTAATCTTGGTTTTTTATTAGTTTAGGAGAAGAATTAAAACTCCATTTACAGTATCTGTGAACCTGAATGAGTTAAGTATGTGTGACCAACTTGATGTCTGCCTGTCTGTCAACAGGGCCAGAGTTCAGGGGCATCTGATGCATAGCACAGGAATGTCAGCCATCAATCTCTGGTCCACCTAACTCTACAGCATTAGAGTTGTCATGGTTGCTCATCTGATCTTCCTCATATGATCTCCATCCACAGAGATGTCAGAAAAATCCTCCCCTGAGAGTGCAAGTTCTTTACAAATGAAAGATTATACAACAGAAGACACATGGGAGATTTATATGGGCAAGCTGTTGAAAGGATAAAGTGACAGAAGAAGTTTATTGATTAATTAAAGAAAGAATTCGCTTCAGCTGATAGGTTAGAACATAGGTAGGTGGATTAAACAAAATAGAATGCCGGGAGGAAGAGGTAGTGAGCTCAGAGAAGCCATGCTCCCCTCTCCCCGGCAGATGCCATAGCTCTGCTCTCTGAGGCAGATGTCGATGCAGCCAGCCACCATGTCAGACATGCTGAATTTTTCCTGGTAAGTGCACCTCGTTATATTACACTGATTATTAGAAATGGGTTAAGATGCTGAATCTAATGGGCCAGCAGTGTTTAAAAGAATACAGTTTTTGTGTATTTATTTCAGGCATAACCTTCATGCGGCCGTGGTGCTGGGGACACAGCCTCGCTGCACAAATAACTACAGAATGGCTTGCAGCCTTGTGGACAACTGAATCCACTGAAAGCCTGAGAAAGCTTGGGAAAGATTAAAGCATGTTTTCTTGGTAGCAGCAATTTCTCGGTCTGCTCTGCTTTCTAGAAGAAAGCAAGGGCTCTCATCTAAAAGAGGCTTGCTGACTCAGCTTCAGCTGCAAAACCCTGCAGCCCTTAAGAGGTCCTGCCACACAACATTTAAATGGTGTTGATAAAAGCCAACTGAATGCTTGTATGTTTTCAGCAGTAGCAGGAAAAAAAACTGTGTTGTTTTAAAATGCCGGCTTTCTGGGCCATTCTGCCTGGGCAAACTCTGACTGTTTGAGGAAGGAGGGCCAGCTACAGAAAGAGGGCTTGAGTGTTGTCTGTTGCAGCCATATGATGGCAAGGACCTTGAAACACTGTAGACTTGTGGCACTGAATGCGGCTCTGTTCGGTACCTCAGCCACAAGGTTGGAATGGCAGAAAGCTAAGGAATGGGCTACATCTGGCCAGCAAAGCCACGGCTTTAGTCCTACTGAGATTGCTTGGTAAATGAAAGACTCATGTGGTCAGAAAAACAGAGAGAGAAATAGAGTAAAGAGAGATTCAAAGACAAAGAAAATTTTTAAATGATTTACAGTGTGTTAAAAATATGTGCAGGCTAAAATTTGAAGTTCTTAAAGTTAAAAAAAGGAAGGGAGTTGTTGGGTGTGGTAGTACACACCTGTAAACCCAACACATGGGAGGCAGAGGGAGATTGACCTCTGTACCTTCAAGGTGAGGTAGCACACGCCTTTAATCCCAGTGCCTTGAAGGCAGAGACAAACAGATCTTTGTGAGTTCAATGTGTAGTAGCATACACCTTTAATCCCAATGCCTGAAAGGCAGAGAGAGGCAGATCTCTGAGACTTCAAGGACAGACAGGTATACAGAGTAATTCCAGGTCAAAGATACAGAGAACCTGTCTCAAAAGGCAAAAAATAAAAAGGAAAAATAAACAAAATAGAGGTTAAATTGAAGCGCACAAAGATGGAAAATTCACAGCGAATTTTGATATTGTATGCTATTATGCTCTTTTTGAATCATTTGAATTTTGAGGCAGTAGCAATAGCTGCTCAAAGATGTTTCTTTATAAAAGCTGCTGAAATAATCCAACATAGATATTTTGAAAATGCCTTGACTTTGAAATTTAGATCTAAGGACATGATGCTTTGGAAAGGAGTTTCTATTTTGTTTTCACAGAGGGTGATAGTCTGTGGATGCCTCTATCCTAATATGGTAGGATGGACACTCCCTACTTAAAGGTTGCTGTGAACACCTTTAAAATATTGCTTCGCTCAACTGCCAACTGAGATAAATCAATAATGATGCCACCATTCAGCAGGAAGCATTTTGGAGAGAAAAAACTGCACCCACGTTCCCAAATATGGCTTATAAACGTTCTTTTACATTTAAAGTGGGATGTGATATAGATATGAATATTTGCATTAGTATAGATTTTGCTTTACTGGTAGAGATTTTAGGTCAATTTCGTTATATGTATATGCATTTTTGATCTTCATTAAGGTATTGTGATTGTGTAGTTCATTTAAAAATATAATGTATATAGGTTATTAATGGATAATCATTCATAATAGTCAAGTTTGTAGTCATGTTAGTTAGATTTTCTAGCTACATAGATATATATATTTCAGTTAGATAGGCATTATTCATATCTCTCTAGACTACAAAATAGGCTATTTAATGTTTTAGTACCTTAGGGTTTTTCATGACAGTGAGACACTCTACTCTTGGCAGCACATATCTACTTCAGGAAGAAGATGGGCATCAAAGAGGATCCTTATGGAATTTGATAGCCATTTGGGGAAGAAACTGCTCTTGCCTGGATTGTTGCATAAACTGTACACAGAAAACACTCAGAGAGAGGACTACTGAACTTGCCTAAAGGTGAGATGATCTTTCCGTGTTCCTGATTCAGGAAAGGGTCAGCAAAACATTCTTCAAGACAAGCAGATAGTGACTGCCTTTGAAATTTCCTGCTTCATGGAAATGTCTGCTGGAAACTATGGGCCTGTAGGCTGAGGATGGAAACCCCAACGGTACAGAGGAACTTTGGGTGACTGTCCAGGCAGCGAGATGTCTCTGTCATTTCTAGAGTTTGAAAATGGCTTACTTTTTGTTTGCTTAGGTAATACTGTATTATTCTGGAGTCTCTGATGGAGTTGAAGAATAGATAGATAGTTATAGTTTTCCATTGTTATGATAAAAGATAAAATAGATATAAATACTGTAACTGTAATTCTTGCTTGATAACTGTTTTGTTATATGTAATTTTGCTATGTTAAAGTTAAAGATTCCGTTCTTGTTTAAACAGAAATAGGAGTAATGATGGAGTATAGGTCATTGGTTAATTAAATAAAGGAACTGTTTGGCCTGAAAGGTTAGAATATAGGTGGGTGGAATAAACATAAGAGAATGCTGGGAGGAATAGGAATTGAGCTTAGAGATGCCATGCACCTCTCCCATGGGCAGAAATGGTAGCTCTGCACTCTGAGGCAGATGGCGATACAGCCAGCCACCAGGTCAAACATGCTAAATCTTTCCTTCTAAGCTCAACTCGTGCTGCAACATACATTATTAGACATGGGTTAAGAGGCTGAAAATAATGGGGCAGGCAGTGTTTAAATGAATAGTTTTGTGTTGTTGTTTCGGAGCATAACCTTACAAGGCGGCCCCATGGGGATGCAGCCCTGCTGCTCAAATTTCTACAATCAAAGGGGAAATGGAAGAAGGGAAGAAAGAAGAGAGAGAGACAAGGAAGAATGGATGAATTCAATCATTCCTTGGAAAAATGAGTGAACAAATGAATGAGGAGACCTAGTAAGAAAAAATGTGCTGCATTCCCTCAGAGAGTCAGGTCAAATTAAGGATTGACAAGGTTTTCCACTAAGGAGGAGGCTTATTCCATTTTACCTTCTTTGTGCTCCAGGCCCACCCACAAGAGTGATGATGAGGACAGCGAGAAGAAGAGGAGAGGGTGTACCAGAATTCCCTGGTACAATTTCTCACCCAAATTGTAGCCAAATCACCTGACCTGGGACAGCTGATTTACATGCTGGACCCTAACTCCCAGTTGGACAACTCTAACATTTTAACCAAGTTTGTGAAGATGAAGGAACCAAAAATAGCCCAGTTACAGGATGGCAGGTTCCTTACAGGATGGGAGTCAGACATCAGTACCATACTGGTATTTGGCGGTTTGATGGGTGTGTGGGGTCTTTGCCAGACTCCACCTAGCATCATGGATTCCATACTTTACTGATATTATGGAGTTCGGTGCATTCATCATATGTGTGCATGTCACACACTAGTGGGCATCATATATACATGCTTATCCTGTGTGTGGGTGAGTGTGTTCATGAGTTTTATTGCCCAAGTACTACAGAACATGATCAATGAAAGGGAACACTGTTTTCCAGATATGGCAGGGCAATTATTTAAATGAACTGACAAGGGTTGGATGGCATGGATAAGACCTATGAGAGTTCAAGGCATACCCAATCCAGGCATGACAAAGTAGGTGGCAGACAGAATTCTGGCAAAACTAAGTAGGTAGCTTGATGTCCAACTTGCTGGAGAAGAGCAACTGAGCGGAGACACTTTTCACTAAGCAACATGCTCTAGTGGAGATCAAACATCCTTTGACTTACAGCCAGTACGAATTAAACCTTTCATCAAATGAAACCTAATTTTCTCTGATTTTGAGTATACATTTGTGTCCCTTCCTGATTAATCTACTCTTTATCCTCTTAAGTCCCAATACCTCACGCTGATATCGGTCACATCTTTCCATTTGACATGGTTTTCCCTCAAGCTTCGTACCGCCCCGAGATCATACAACTCTTTGTCCCCTCTCCACTGCTTCCTTGCCAGCCATCTAGTCCTTTACCACACCATGCATCCCCAGTCCTTTACTCTCCAAGGGGAAAAGACCATAAATCCTGCTTTGTTTTGAGGCATGTATTTCTGTGATGCCCCATCCACCAAACACAATCCATCATTGACCAAATAACACAACATGTTAACAAATTTTTATTCTTTGAGAAAGAATAATCCATTGGAAAAAATACCAGGATTCATAGAATACCTAAGGTATCTCTGAAAAAAACACATTCCCAAAGAGAGAATTACGTCTGCCCCTCAAAATTTGAGAATTTCACTTTAACAGATCTTCACCAAATCATAGACATAGATATGGAAGTCATTATCAAACTTGATGAAATACACAGAAGGTTTGTTGGGAACTTGGCAAATAATTTTACCTATCTCTTGGGTTCCATCTTTTTTTGTTGTACTGCACTCTTTTGCCCTCCAAGGAATCCCTGCCTAATTCCAAAGTCACCTCTACTGGAGGACATTCAGGCGTGATGTGGAGGTTGCCTTCAATGGAATCATCATGATGGTGGTAAAGGTACAGGACCGGATCATTCTCGTTGACCATGTAGAAACAGGTCGTAATGGTCTGCACCTCACCTGGGACCATGCCACTCCACTCTTCCTTAGAGCCTGGCATGATGTGGAGGTTGCCTTCCAGGTAGTCATCCAGGAGGTGGTAAATGTACAAGACCGGATCTTTCTTGTAGGTAATATAAAACCAGGTCTTCATGATTGGCACCTCTTCTAGGACCCTCCCGTTCCAGTCATTCTTAGAGCCATTTGTGCCCATGAATGTATGTTTCACTGCTCTGCCAACTATGGTGTTTGAGAGATGAGTGTCTGTCACCTGAGGAAATGGCACATTATTAGGCAGGATCTTCAGGTTTAAAATCCTTTCATCACTATGAAGCTCCAAGCCATAGACACAATCAATCCCATCATATTTCAACAAATAGAGAGAGGGATATGTTGGCAGTTGATCTAGAATGATGGCTTTCCAATGGGTGACTGGTTCATTGGCTTCCTTCCAGCCATGAGAAATTCTGCGGCCAACAGTATTCTCCAGGGCCTCAAAAGGCTTACTAAGTTTTTGCTTCGGGAGCGATGGCCCATTCTTTCTCTGGAGATGTGGCATGCAACTCATACTAAGAGGCATCTTCATCAAGGCGGGAGACTTTCTGAGATAGGCCACAGCACTCCTGTTCCACTGTCTCTTGGCTCTGTTTCTGTGCTTGGGCTTCATAGCTGCCAATCTCTGCATAGGAAGAACTCTTCAGTTTAAATCAGACACAAAGTGGTTTCCTCCACCATAAGTGCCTGCAAGGATAAGAAGGTGAGGATGTGAGGTCAAGGCTCTTTTTAGGAATAACTTTGGAGCAGGTGAAAAAGGCAGGGTTGAATAGATTTGGATACCTAAATGTAATATGTTCTTAAGAAATTAATAGGAAAAGTATCAAACTCTTGTCTACAGCTCAGTATATGTGTATCAGAGACATATTCCTGCTGCAAAATGCAATTGACCTCTACTGAGAAACCTACTTCCTGACTTACTATATCAATGAGAGAGGAAGCTATGCCTATACATAAAGTGAGAAAGAAATATCTGAACAGATGGCAAAGAATTCAAAGAACAGCCACTCCCCTCCTTACCACTCAAGCTACTGGTTAGTTGGCTGATCTATAACCACCTGCCCAGGTCATGGCACTCCAGTCCACTGGCTCTCTCTATTGTGTCTCCTGATCCAGATCCAGGTTGATTACATAAAGATATTCTGTATCTTCATTAGAGAAGTGAGTACTGTGAGTCAAACTGCCAAAAGAAAGAAACATTAATCTGTGCAACAGCACCTATTGGAAATAATTATCTTTTAAAACACATATGGACAAAGAGGATCTTTGCCATTTAAGTGGACTGAGGAATTGGACATTTTTAGCAAAGATAGAGTGGGGAGAAGACCTGACATTAACCGTCCCCCAGCTATCAAGTATAGGAGCTTTTAACGACATAAATTTTGGACCCAGAGCAGATTTGAAAGAAACCTTTCTTTGACTACAGAGGTCCTAGTTGCTTCCTAAACATATTTACCAAAAGAAAATATCTTGGCTCTCTAGATTCCAACTTCTGGAAATTAGGTTGAACAGTTGTGGAGCCCAAGAGCTGAACTGACCTCCTCAGCCACCGTGAAGATAGTAAGCACACCTTCACAGAAGACTAGTGCTTCATGTGGAACAGAGTTGCCACCCCCAACCAAAGCTTTGTGACATCATCAAGGCCCTACTTATGTCTTAAAACTCCTCCTAGCCAGGTTTCTTCCCTACTAACCCCCAGAAATATGCAGCATACAGGTCCTAAAATGCTGCTCATACAGCCCAATGAAGACCCAAAATAAAAACCCCAATCTTCTTCCCAATTACTTGAGTCATATTTTCCAAGTAACTCAAACTTTTTATGTGTTTTTTTTTTTTCTGTATAATAATTTTTGGTCTGAGTCAACAACTCAATGTATGTTTTTTTTCCTAACTCCAATGTCCTCATTGGTTATTTTCTATTGATTTTTCCATTACTTCATAGTAATAATTATCAAACTTTCCACTTCTCTTCCTCCTCCCACATTCTTCTTGCTCCGCAAATAAACCTCTCCACTCAAACACCAGTCCAAATAGAGGGCAGGGTACTTTGAGCTGTGGGAAGTCCAAGCCCACCCTTCATCCATCCAGATTTAGCAAGGTATGCATCCACAAAAAGTATGATCACAAAAAGCCAGTGTATGATATGCAGACAAGTGACAGTGCCATTATCTTTGGCTTCTCCATCTGCCCCAATTGTCAGCCACATTCAGAGCTTCCAGTTTGATCCCATGTTCTTTCATCCCCAGGTCACTGGATTAGTTGAAATCCCCTTAGTTCAGGCACAGTGTCTCATAGTGTGGACCAAGCCCTTATATTCCGGACATCCTTGCTCTTTTTCTCCATCCATCTGCTCTTCCACTGGAGCTTGGAAGCTCCATCTAGTTTTCTGATTTTGACCCTGACTTGATCTCCATCATTTGCCAAACAAAAGTTCCATGGTGGTTTTCAAGACAGTCAGTCATCAGTCTGACTATGGGACAAGGCACACATAGTTCCTAGGGACATGTCACAGTGCGGTCAATTTCTCCTCCCTGCTTAAGTACCTAGAGAGGGTCACCCTATGGCCTTCTGAGAACCACTCGAGAGATATCGATCTTGACATCCCCAGAATGGCCCCATAAATTGAGATATCATCAGTGTATGTGTACTAACTTGTGTGTGTTTGTTTGTGTGTATTTAAATCACAATAACAAATGGATTGTAATATTGAAGTTTCTTCTCATCTTGAGAAGAATATTTGCTACAGCAACACTCTCACAGTAATAGTGAGAGTGTAAACTATCTAAGAAAGGAGAAATAACTGGAGGAATCCCCCAGGAGTTAGGCTCAGTTTCCCAGGAATTACGCCCAAGGAAAGTCAATGAACTCAGTGATGGAAGATAAAACCCAGCCTAAATAAAACCCTAAATCATTTAGGTGGAACATGAGATACTCTTACAACAGTTACAAGAGGTCTAAAATGCCTAGACTGGAACATAAGGGGAACACAATGACGTGGAGCTGAGAGTGCATGGCAAAACTGATTGGATCTGGCAAAAATTATGTAAGCATACCAAGGAAACCACCAGTGGGACAAAACCCTAAGAAATCTGTATGACAACATATCATGTTGAACATAATGAGATTTATAGACAAAGGAAAGATCTTAATTATGTCACTGTCACACAGGTGATGATGATCCAGTTCCATCGTAGAGTGACTCCCTGCTGTGTTTAAGATAACCTGTCAATTCTGTCTAGTCAGTTACAAGGAAATTTGCATTAATTGCACAGATTAACTATCATCATCATTTACTGCACCATCAAAGGCAAGGCAAAGAAATCATAGACATGTTGTTGAATGCTGATGATGTTATTGGGAGTTTTGATGGGTTTTTTTCTTAAAGGGAAATCATCGGTGACTCTCATGCATGAAGCAGATCCTTTCTCTGTGATGTTTCCTGAATAGTCACTGAGATACCAGCCCATTGAGTTGTGGTCTCTCTCTCTTTTAAAAAGCAACTTCTACCTTCAGCTTGATCTCTTGCTTGAGCTTCCCTTCCGGCTACTAGGCTCCTTTTCTGATCCTGCAGAGGGCTTTTGTAAGGGATTGTGATCTCTAAGTTTTTCCCCTTTCAAGAACTAATCATTCTATTAATCACAATTCTAAACTGCTGTGGGAGTTTGTTTGTGACTTATGCCTTCACATGTGATACAAGCGACCTGTGTGTATAGGGTCTTCTCTCTGTTCATGTGGGAAAGGCATGGCAGCAGGAGTAGATGGCTGCTCATTCTCTGTAAGGAAATCAGTAAACAGTGGGGACCAAGTACAAGGATGTCCTGAAATATTAAGTCTTGTCCTTTCACGGCCCCAAAGCCTCCAGCTAGGTTCAGGGTCACGACAATCTCCAAAACCCACCGAGCATGAAGTATTCAGAACCAGAAGCCTGTGTGTGCCATATCACATAAATTCATCGTGAGTACACCAATCTGTTTTTTTTTTTTAATGCTACATTATTTTGTCCCATCAGAACGATCTGTATTACCAATTACCCAAATTTGCTGCATCTTTGGTGTCCTAGAATTGCTTTAAATTGTTGCTGGGACAGTCTTACAAACCTTCCTGTGCTGTTATGAGACCTTAAGGGGACAGCACTTATTTCAGAAATCAAAGGCAGTTGGGTTCAATCCTATGGTTAGCTGTTAGCTAGACACTGGAAGGATGTATTTGACTAAGAATGGGAGACAGCATACATGGAGGCAGGTAACCTTTCCTTTGCAAAATGACCCATTTTGAGGCCTTACTTCAGGCTCTTCTCTTCTCCTAATCTTGGTTTTTTATTAGTTTAGGAGAAGAATTAAAACTCCATTTACAGTATCTGTGAACCTGAATGAGTTAAGTATGTGTGACCAACTTGATGTCTGCCTGTCTGTCAACAGGGCCAGAGTTCAGGGGCATCTGATGTATAGCACAGGAATGTCAGCCATCAATCTCTGGTCCACCTAACTCTACAGCATTAGAGTTGTCATGGTTGCTCATCTGATCTTCCTCATATGATCTCCATCCACAGAGATGTCAGAAAAATCCTCCCCTGAGAGTGCAAGTTCTTTACAAATGAAAGATTATACAACAGAAGACACATGGGAGATTTATATGGGCAAGCTTTTGAAAGGATAAAGTGACAGAAGAAGTTTATTGATTAATTAAAGAAAGAATCCGCTTCAGCTGATAGGTTAGAACATAGGTAGGTGGAGTAAACAAAATAGAATGCCGGGAGGAAGAGGTAGTGAGCTCAGAGAAGCCATGCTCCCCTCTCCCCGGCAGATGCCATAGCTCTGCTCTCTGAGTCAGATGTTGATGCAGCCAGCCACATTGTCAGACATGCTGAATTTTTCCTGGTAAGTGCAACTCGTTATACTACACTGATTATTAGAAATGGGTTAAAATGCTGAATCTAATGGGCCAGCAGTGTTTAAAAGAATACAGTTTTTGTGTATTTATTTCAGGCATAACCTTCATGCGGCCGTGGTGCTGGGGACACAGCCTCGCTGCACAAATAACTACAGAATGGCTTGCAGCCTTGTGGACAACTGAATCCACTGAAAGCCTGAGAAATCTTGGGAAAGAGTAAAGCATGTTTTCTTGGTAGCAGCGATTTCTCGGTCTGCTCTGCTTGCTAGAAGAAAGCAAGGGCTCTCATCTAAAATAGGCTTGCTGACTCAGCTTCAGCTGCAAAACCCTGCAGCCCTTAAGAGGTCCTGCCACACAACATTTAAATGGTGTTGATACAAGCCAACTGAATGCTTGTATGTTTTCAGCAGTAGCAGGAAAAAAAACTGTGTTGTTTTAAAATGCCGGCTTTCTGGGCCATCCTGCCTGGGCAAACTCTGACTGTTTGAGGAAGGAGGGCCAGCTACAGAAAGAGGGCTTGAGTGTTGTCTGTTGCAGCCATATGATGGCAAGGACCTTGAAACACTGTAGACTTGTGGCACTGAATGCGGCTCTGTTCGGTACCTCAGCCACAAGGTTGGAATGGCAGAAAGCTAAGGAATGGGCTACATCTGGCCAGCAAAGCCACGGCTTTAGTCCTACTGAGATTGCTTGGTAAATGAAAGACTCATGTGGTCAGAAAAACAGAGAGAGAAATAGAGTAAAGAGAGATTCAAAGACAAAGAAAATTTTTAAATGATTTACAGTGTGTTAAAAATATGTGCAGGCTAAAATTTGAAGTTCTTAAAGTTAAAAAAAGGAAGGGAGTTGTTGGGTGTGGTAGTACACACCTGTAAACCCAACACATGGGAGGCAGAGGGAGATTGACCTCTGTATTTTCAAGGTGAGGTAGCACACGCCTTTAATCCCAGTGCCTTGAAGGCAGAGACAAACAGATCTTTGTGAGTTCAATGTGTAGTAGCATACACCTTTAATCCCAATGCCTGAAAGGCAGAGAGAGGCAGATCTCTGAGACTTCAAGGACAGACAGGTATACAGAGTTATTCCAGGTCAAAGATACAGAGAACCTGTCTCAAAAGGCAAAAAATAAAAAGGAAAAATAAACAAAATAGAGGTTAAATTGAAGCATACAAAGATGGAAAATTCACAGCGAATTTTGATATTGTATGCTATTATGCTCTTTTTGAATCATTTGAATTTTGAGGTAGCAATAGCTGCTAAAAGATGTTTCTTTATAAAAGCTGCTGAAATAATCCAACATAGATATTTTGAAAATGCCTTGACTTTGAAATTTGGATCTAAGGACATGATGCTTTGGAAAGGAGTTTCTATTTTGTTTTCACAGAGGGTGATAGTCTGTGGATGCCTCTATCCTAATATGGTAGGATGGACCACTCCCTACTTAAAGGTTGCTGTGAACACCTTTAAAAAATTGCTTCGCTCAACTGCCAACTGAGATAAATCAATAATGATGCCACCATTCAGCAGGAAGCATTTTGGAGAGAAAAAACAACACCCACGTTTCCAAATATGGCTTAAACGTTCTTTTACATTTAAAGTGGGATGTGATATAGATATGAATATTTGCATTAGTATAGATTTTCTTTACTGGTAGAGATTTTAGGTCAATTTCGTTATATGTATATGCATTTTTGATCTTCATTAAGGTATTGTGATTGTGTAGTTCATTTAAAAATATAATGTATATAGGTTATTAATGGATAATCATTCATAATAGTCAAGTTTGTAGTCATGTTAGTTAGATTTTCTAGCTACATAGATATATATATTTCAGTTAGATAGGCATTATTCATATCTCTCTAGACTACAAAATAGGCTATTTAATGTTTTAGTACCTTAGGGTTTTTCATGACAGTGAGACACTCTACTCTTGGCAGCACATATCTACTTCAGAAAGAAGATGGGCATCAAAGAGGATCCTAATGGAGTTTGATAGCCATTTGGGGAAGAAACTGCTCTTGCCTGGATTGTTGCATAAACTGTACACAGAAAACACTCAGAGAGAGGACTACTGAACTTGCCTAAAGGTGAGATGATCTTTCCGTGTTCCTGATTCAGGAAAGGGTCAGCAAAACATTCTTCAAGACAAGCAGATAGTGACTGCCTTTGAAATTTCCTGCTTCATGGAAATGTCTGCTGGAAACTATGGGCCTGTAGGCTGAGGATGGAAACCCCAACGGTACAGAGGAACTTTGGGTGACTGTCCAGGCAGCGAGATGTCTCTGTCATTTCTAGAGTTTGAAAATGGCTTACTTTTTGTTTGCTTAGGTAATACTGTATTATTCTGGAGTCTCTGATGGAGTTGAAGAATAGATAGATAGTTATAGTTTTCCATTGTTATGATAAAAGATAAAATAGATATAAATACTGTAACTGTAATTCTTGCTTGATAACTGTTTTGTTATATGTAATTTTGCTATGTTAAAGTTAAAGATTCCGTTCTTGTTTAAACAGAAATAGGAGTAATGATGGAGTATAGGTCATTGGTTAATTAAATAAAGGAACTGTTTGGCCTGAAAGGTTAGAATATAGGTGGGTGGAATAAACATAAGAGAATGCTGGGAGGAATAGGAATTGAGCTTAGAGATGCCATGCACCTCTCCCATGGGCAGAAATGGTAGCTCTGCACTCTGAGGCAGATGGCGATACAGCCAGCCACCAGGTCAGACATGCTTAATCTTTCCTTCTAAGCTCAACTCGTGCTGCAACATACATTATTAGACATGGGTTAAGAGGCTGAAAATAATGGGGCAGGCAGTGTTTAAATGAATAGTTTTGTGTTGTTGTTTCGGAGCATAACCTTACAAGGCGGCCCCATGGGGATGCAGCCCTGCTGCTCAAATTTCTACAATCAAAGGGGAAATGGAAGAAGGGAAGAAAGAAGAGAGAGAGACAAGGAAGAATGGATGAATTCAATCATTCCTTGGGAAAATGAGTGAACAAATGAATGAGGAGACCTAGTAAGAAAAAATGTGCTGCATTCCCTCAGAGAGTCAGGTCAAATTAAGGATTGACAAGGTTTTCCACTAAGGAGGAGGCTTATTCCATTTTACCTTCTTTGTGCTCCAGGCCCACCCACAAGAGTGATGATGAGGACAGCGAGAAGAAGAGGAGAGGGTGTACCAGAATTCCCTGGTACAATTTCTCACCCAAATTGTAGCCAAATCACCTGACCTGGGACAGCTGATTTACATGCTGGACCCTAACTCCCAGTTGGACAACTCTAACATTTTAACCAAGTTTGTGAAGATGAAGGAACCAAAAATAGCCCAGTTACAGGATGGCAGGTTCCTTACAGGATGGGAGTCAGACATCAGTACCATACTGGTATTTGGCGGTTTGATGGGTGTGTGGGGTCTTTGCCAGACTCCACCTAGCATCATGGATTCCCTACTTTACTGATATTATGGAGTTCGGTGCATTCATCATATGTGTGCATGTCACACACTAGTGGGCATCATATATACATGCTTATCCTGTGTGTGGGTGAGTGTGTTCATGAGTTTTATTGCCCAAGTACTACAGAACATGATCAATGAAAGGGAACACTGTTTTCCAGATATGGCAGGGCAATTATTTAAATGAACTGACAAGGGTTGGATGGCATGGATAAGACCTATGAGAGTTCAAGGCATACCCAATCCAGGCATGACAAAGTAGGTGGCAGACAGAATTCTGGCAAAACTAAGTAGGTAGCTTGATGTCCAACTTGCTGGAGAAGAGCAACTGAGCGGAGACACTTTTCACTAAGCAACATGCTCTAGTGGAGATCAAACATCCTTTGACTTACAGCCAGTACGAATTAAACCATTCATCAAATGAAACCTAATTTTCTCTGATTTTGAGTATACATTTGTGTCCCTTCCTGATTAATCTACTCTTTATCCTCTTAAGTCCCAATACCTCACGCTGATATCGGTCACATCTTTCCATTTGACATGGTTTTCCCTCAAGCTTCGTACCGCCCCGAGATCATACAACTCTTTGTCCCCTCTCCACTGCTTCCTTGCCAGCCATCTAGTCCTTTACCACACCACGCATCCCCAGTCCTTTACTCTCCAAGGGGAAAAGACCATAAATCCTGCTTTGTTTTGAGGCATGTATTTCTCTGATGCCCCATCCACCAAACACAATCCATCATTGACCAAATAACACAACATGTTAACAAATTTTTATTCTTTGAGAAAGAATAATCCATTGGAAAAAATACCAGGATTCATAGAATACCTAAGGTATCTCTGAAAAAAACACATTCCCAAAGAGAGAATTACGTCTGCCCCTCAAATTTTGAGAATTTCACTTTAACAGATCTTCACCAAATCATAGACATAGATATGGAAGTCATTATCAAACTTGATGAAATACACAGAAGGTTTGTTGGGAACTTGGCAAATAATTTTACCTATCTCTTGGGTTCCATCTTTTTTGTTGTACTGCACTCTTTTGCCCTCCAAGGAATCCCTGCCTAATTCCAAAGTCACGTCTACTGGAGGACATTCAGGCGTGATGTGGAGGTTGCCTTCAATGGAATCATCATGATGGTGGTAAAGGTACAGGACCGGATCATTCTCGTTGACCATGTAGAAACAGGTCGTAATGGTCTGCACCTCACCTGGGACCATGCCACTCCACTCTTCCTTAGAGCCTGGCATGATGTGGAGGTTGCCTTCCAGGTAGTCATCCAGGAGGTGGTAAATGTACAAGACCGGATCTTTCTTGTAGGTAATATAAAACCAGGTCTTCATGATTGGCACCTCTTCTAGGACCCTCCCGTTCCAGTCATTCTTAGAGCCATTTGTGCCCATGAATGTATGTTTCACTGCTCTGCCAACTATGGTGTTTGAGAGATGAGTGTCTGTCACCTGAGGAAATGGCACATTATTAGGCAGGATCTTCAGGTTTAAAATCCTTTCATCACTATGAAGCTCCAAGCCATAGACACAATCAATCCCATCATATTTCAACAAATAGAGAGAGGGATATGTTGGCAGTTGATCTAGAATGATGGCTTTCCAATGGGTGACTGGTTCATTGGCTTCCTTCCAGCCATGAGAAATTCTGCGGCCAACAGTATTCTCCAGGGCCTCAAAAGGATTACTAAGTTTTTGCTTCTGGAGCGATGGCCCATTCTTTCTCTGGAGATGTGGCATGCAACTCATACTAAGAGGCATCTTCATCAAGGCGGGAGACTTTCTGAGATAGGCCACAGCACTCCTGTTCCACTGTCTCTTGGCTCTGTTTCTGTGCTTGGGCTTCATAGCTGCCAATCTCTGCATAGGAAGAACTCTTCAGGTTAAATCAGACACAAAGTGGTTTCCTCCACCATAAGTGCCTGCAAGGATAAGAAGGTGAGGATGTGAGGTCAAGGCTCTTTTTAGGAATAACTTTGGAGCAGGTGAAAAAGGCAGGGTTGAATAGATTTGGATACCTAAATGTAATATGTTCTTAAGAAATTAATAGGAAAAGTATCAAACTCTTGTCTACAGCTCAGTATATGTGTATCAGAGACATATTCCTGCTGCAAAATGCAATTGACCTCTACTGAGAAACCTACTTCCTGACTTACTATATCAATGAGAGAGGAAGCTATGCCTATACATAAAGTGAGAAAGAAATATCTGAACAGATGGCAAAGAATTCAAAGAACAGCCACTCCCCTCCTTACCACTCAAGCTACTGGTTAGTTGGCTGATCTATAACCACCTGCCCAGGTCATGGCACTCCAGTCCACTGGCTCTCTCTATTGTGTCTCCTGATCCAGATCCAGGTTGATTACATAAAGATATTCTGTATCTTCATTAGAGAAGTGAGTACTGTGAGTCAAACTGCCAAAAGAAAGAAACATTAATCTGTGCAACAGCACCTATTAGAAATAATTATCTTTTAAAACACATATGGACAAAGAGGATCTTTGCCATTTAAGTGGACTGAGGAATTGGACATTTTTAGCAAAGATAGAGTGGGGAGAAGACCTGACATTAACCGTCCCCCAGCTATCAAGTATAGGAGCTTTTAACGACATAAATTTTGGACCCAGAGCAGATTTGAAAGAAACCTTTCTTTGACTACAGAGGTCCTAGTTGCTTCCTAAACATATTTACCAAAAGAAAATATCTTGGCTCTCTAGATTCCAACTTCTGGAAATTCGGTTGAACAGTTGTGGAGCCCAAGAGCTGAACTGACCTCCTCAGCCACCGTGAAGATAGTAAGCACACCTTCACAGAAGACTAGTGCTTCATGTGGAACAGAGTTGCCACCCCCAACCAAAGCTTTGTGACATCATCAAGGCCCTACTTATGTCTTAAAACTCCTCCTAGCCAGGTTTCTTCCCTACTAACCCCCATAAATATGCAGCATACAGGTCCTAAAATGCTGCTCATACAGCCCCATGAAGACCCAAAATAAAAACCCCAATCTTCTTCCCAATTACTTGAGTCATATTTTCCAAGTAACTCAAACTTTTTATGTGTTTTTTTTTTCTGTATAATAATTTTTGGTCTGAGTCAACAACTCAATGTATGTTTTTTTTCCTAACTCCAATGTCCTCATTGGTTATTTTCTATTGATTTTTCCATTACTTCATAGTAATAATTATCAAACTTTCCACTTCTCTTCCTCCTCCCACATTCTTCTTGCTCCGCAAATAAACCTCTCCACTCAAACACCAGTCCAAATAGAGGGCAGGGTACTTTGAGCTGTGGGAAGTCCAAGCCCACCCTTCATCCATCCAGATTTAGCAAGGTATGCATCCACAAAAAGTATGATCACAAAAAGCCAGTGTATGATATGCAGACAATTGCAAGTGCCATTATCTTTGGCTTCTCCATCTGCCCCAATTGTCAGCCACATTCAGAGCTTCCAGTTTGATCCCATGTTCTTTCATCCCCAGGTCACTGGATTAGTTGAAATCCCCTTAGTTCAGGCACAGTGTCTCATAGTGTGGACCAAGCCCTTATATTCCGGACATCCTTGCTCTTTTTCTCCATCCATCTGCTCTTCCACTGGAGCTTGGAAGCTCCATCTAGTTTTCTGATTTTGACCCTGACTTGATCTCCATCATTTGCCAAACAAAAGTTCCATGGTGGTTTTCAAGACAGTCAGTCATCAGTCTGACTATGGGACAAGGCACACATAGTTCCTAGGGACATGTCACAGTGCGGTCAATTTCTCCTCCCTGCTTAAGTACCTAGAGAGGGTCACCCTATGGCCTTCTGAGAACCACTCGAGAGATATCGATCTTGACATCCCCAGAATGGCCCCATAAATTGAGATATCATCAGTGTATGTGCACTAACTTGTGTGTGTTTGTTTGTGTGTATTTAAATCACAATAACAAATGGATTGTAATATTGAAGTTTCTTCTCATCTTGAGAAGAATATTTGCTACAGCAACACTCTCACAGTAATAGTGAGAGTGTAAACTATCTAAGAAAGGAGAAATAACTGGAGGAATCCCCCAGGAGTTAGGCTCAGTTTCCCAGGAATTACGCCCAAGGAAAGTCAATGAACTCAGTGATGGAAGATAAAACCCAGCCTAAATAAAACCCTAAATCATTTAGGTGGAACATGAGATACTCTTACAACAGTTACAAGAGGTCTAAAATGCCTAGACTGGAACATAAGGGGAACACAATGACGTGGAGCTGAGAGTGCATGGCAAAACTGATTGGATCTGGCAAAAATTATGTAAGCATACCAAGGAAACCACCAGTGGGACAAAACCCTAAGAAATCTGTATGACAACATATCATGTTGAACATAATGAGATTTATAGACAAAGGAAAGATCTTAATTATGTCACTGTCACACAGGTGATGATGATCCAGTTCCATCGTAGAGTGACTCCCTGCTGTGTTTAAGATAACCTGTCAATTCTGTCTAGTCAGTTACAAGGAAATTTGCATTAATTGCACAGATTAACTATCATCATCATTTACTGCACCATCAAAGGCAAGGCAAAGAAATCATAGACATGTTGTTGAATGCTGATGATGTTATTGGGAGTTTTGATGGGTTTTTTTCTTAAAGGGAAATCATCGGTGACTCTCATGCATGAAGCAGATCCTTTCTCTGTGATGTTTCCTGAATAGTCACTGAGATACCAGCCCATTGAGTTGTGGTCTCTCTCTCTTTTAAAAAGCAACTTCTACCTTCAGCTTGATCTCTTGCTTGAGCTTCCCTTCCGGCTATTAGGCTCCTTTTCTGATCCTGCAGAGGGCTTTTGTAAGGGATTGTGATCTCTAAGCTTTTCCCCTTTCAAGAACTAATCATTCTATTAATCACAATTCTAAACTGCTGTGGGAGTTTGTTTGTGACTTATGCCTTCACATGTGATACAAGCGACCTGTGTGTATAGGGTCTTCTCTCTGTTCATGTGGGAAAGGCATGGCAGCAGGAGTAGATGGCTGCTCATTCTCTGTAAGGAAATCAGTAAACAGTGGGGACCAAGTACAAGGATGTCCTGAAATATTAAGTCTTGTCCTTTCACGGCCCCAAAGCCTCCAGCTAGGTTCAGGGTCACGACAATCTCCAAAACCCACCGAGCATGAAGTATTCAGAACCAGAAGCCTGTGTGTGCCATATCACATAAATTCATCGTGAGTACACCAATCTGTTTTTTTTTTTTAATGCTACATTATTTTGTCCCATCAGAACGATCTGTATTACCAATTACCCAAATTTGCTGCATCTTTGGTGTCCTAGAATTGCTTTAAATTGTTGCTGGGACAGTCTTACAAACCTTCCTGTGCTGTTATGAGACCTTAAGGGGACAGCACTTATTTCAGAAATCAAAGGCAGTTGGGTTCAATCCTATGGTTAGCTGTTAGCTAGACACTGGAAGGATGGATTTGACTAAGAAGGGGAGACAGCATACATGGAGGCAGGTAACCTTTCCTTTGCAAAATGACCCATTTTGAGGCCTTACTTCAGGCTCTTCTCTTCTCCTAATCTTGGTTTTTTATTAGTTTAGGAGAAGAATTAAAACTCCATTTACAGTATCTGTGAACCTGAATGAGTTAAGTATGTGTGACCAACTTGATGTCTGCCTGTCTGTCAACAGGGCCAGAGTTCAGGGGCATCTGATGTATAGCACAGGAATGTCAGCCATCAATCTCTGGTCCACCTAACTCTACAGCATTAGAGTTGTCATGGTTGCTCATCTGATCTTCCTCATATGATCTCCATCCACAGAGATGTCAGAAAAATCCTCCCCTGAGAGTGCAAGTTCTTTACAAATGAAAGATTATACAACAGAAGACACATGGGAGATTTATATGGGCAAGCTTTTGAAAGGATAAAGTGACAGAAGAAGTTTATTGATTAATTAAAGAAAGAATCCGCTTCAGCTGATAGGTTAGAACATAGGTAGGTGGAGTAAACAAAATAGAATGCCGGGAGGAAGAGGTAGTGAGCTCCGAGAAGCCATGCTCCCCTCTCCCCGGCAGATGCCATAGCTCTGCTCTTTGAGTCAGATGTTGATGCAGCCAGCCACATTGTCAGACATGCTGAATTTTTCCTGGTAAGTGCAACTCGTTATACTACACTGATTATTAGAAATGGGTTAAAATGCTGAATCTAATGGGCCAGCAGTGTTTAAAAGAATACAGTTTTTGTGTATTTATTTCAGGCATAACCTTCATGCGGCCGTGGTGCTGGGGACACAGCCTCGCTGCACAAATAACTACAGAATGGCTTGCAGCCTTGTGGACAACTGAATCCACTGAAAGCCTGAGAAAGCTTGGGAAAGATTAAAGCATGTTTTCTTGGTAGCAGCGATTACTCGGTCTGCTCTGCTTGCTAGAAGAAAGCAAGGGCTCTCATCTAAAATAGGCTTGCTGACTCAGCTTCAGCTGCAAAACCCTGCAGCCCTTAAGAGGTCCTGCCACACAACATTTAAATGGTGTTGATACAAGCCAACTGAATGCTTGTATGTTTTCAGCAGTAGCAGGAAAAAAAACTGTGTTGTTTTAAAATGCCGGCTTTCTGGGCCATCCTGCCTGGGCAAACTCTGACTGTTTGAGGAAGGAGGGCCAGCTACAGAAAGAGGGCTTGAGGGTTGTCTGTTGCAGCCATATGATGGCAAGGACCTTGAAACACTGTAGACTTGTGGCACTGAATGCGGCTCTGTTCGGTACCTCAGCCACAAGGTTGGAATGGCAGAAAGCTAAGGAATGGGCTACATCTGGCCAGCAAAGCCACGGCTTTAGTCCTACTGAGATTGCTTGGTAAATGAAAGACTCATGTGGTCAGAAAAGCAGAGAGAGAAATAGAGTAAAGAGAGATTCAAAGACAAAGAAAATTTTTAAATGATTTACAGTGTGTTAAAAATATGTGCAGGCTAAAATTTGAAGTTCTTAAAGTTAAAAAAAGGAAGGGAGTTGTTGGGTGTGGTAGTACACACCTGTAAACCCAACACATGGGAGGCAGAGGGAGATTGACCTCTGTATTTTCAAGGTGAGGTAGCACACGCCTTTAATCCCAGTGCCTTGAAGGCAGAGACAAACAGATCTTTGTGAGTTCAATGTGTAGTAGCATACACCTTTAATCCCAATGCCTGAAAGGCAGAGAGAGGCAGATCTCTGAGACTTCAAGGACAGACAGGTATACAGAGTTATTCCAGGTCAAAGATACAGAGAACCTGTCTCAAAAGGCAAAAAATAAAAAGGAAAAATAAACAAAATAGAGGTTAAATTGAAGCATACAAAGATGGAAAATTCACAGCGAATTTTGATATTGTATGCTATTATGCTCTTTTTGAATCATTTGAATTTTGAGGTAGCAATAGCTGCTAAAAGATGTTTCTTTATAAAAGCTGCTGAAATAATCCAACATAGATATTTTGAAAATGCCTTGACTTTGAAATTTGGATCTAAGGACATGATGCTTTGGAAAGGAGTTTCTATTTTGTTTTCACAGAGGGTGATAGTCTGTGGATGCCTCTATCCTAATATGGTAGGATGGACCACTCCCTACTTAAAGGTTGCTGTGAACACCTTTAAAAAATTGCTTCGCTCAACTGCCAACTGAGATAAATCAATAATGATGCCACCATTCAGCAGGAAGCATTTTGGAGAGAAAAAACAACACCCACGATTCCAAATATGGCTTAAACGGTCTTTTACATTTAAAGTGGGATGTGATATAGATATGAATATTTGCATTAGTATAGATTTTCTTTACTGGTAGAGATTTTAGGTCAATTTCGTTATATGTATATGCATTTTTGATCTTCATTAAGGTATTGTGATTGTGTAGTTCATTTAAAAATATAATGTATATAGGTTATTAATGGATAATCATTCATAATAGTCAAGTTTGTAGTCATGTTAGTTAGATTTTCTAGCTACATAGATATATATATTTCAGTTAGATAGGCATTATTCATATCTCTCTAGACTACAAAATAGGCTATTTAATGTTTTAGTACCTTAGGGTTTTTCATGACAGTGAGACACTCTACTCTTGGCAGCACATATCTACTTCAGAAAGAAGATGGGCATCAAAGAGGATCCTAATGGAGTTTGATAGCCATTTGGGGAAGAAACTGCTCTTGCCTGGATTGTTGCATAAACTGTACACAGAAAACACTCAGAGAGAGGACTACTGAACTTGCCTAAAGGTGAGATGATCTTTCCGTGTTCCTGATTCAGGAAAGGGTCAGCAAAACATTCTTCAAGACAAGCAGATAGTGACTGCCTTTGAAATTTCCTGCTTCATGGAAATGTCTGCTGGAAACTATGGGACTGTAGGCTGAGGATGGAAACACCAACGGTACAGAGGAACTTTGGGTGACTGTCCAGGCAGCAAGATGTCTCTGTCATTTCTAGAGTTTGAAAATGGCTTACTTTTTGTTTGCTTAGGTAATACTGTATTATTCTGGAGTCTCTGATGGAGTTGAAGAATAGATAGATAGTTATAGTTTTCCATTGTTATGATAAAAGATAAAATAGATATAAATATTGTAACTGTAATTCTTGCTTGATAACTGTTTTGTTATATGTAATTTTGCTATGTTAAAGTTAAAGATTCCATTTTTGTTCAAACAGAAATAGGAGTAATGATTGCGTATAGGTCATTGGTTAATTAAATAAAGAAACTGTTTGGCCTGCAAGGTTAGAACATAGGTGGGTGGAATAAATATAAGAGAATGCTGGGAGGAATAGGAATTGAGCTTAGAGATGCCATGCACCTCTGCCATGGGCAGAAATGGTAGCTCTGCACTCTGAGGCAGATGGCGATACAGCCAGCCACCAGGTCAGACATGCTAAATCTTTCCTTCTAAGCCCACCTCGTGCTGCAGCATACATTATTAGACATGGGTTAAGAGGCTTAAAATAATGGGGCAGGCAGTGTTGAAATGAATAGTTTTGGGTTGTTATTTCGGAGCATAACCTTACAAGGCGGCCCCATGAGGATGCAGCCATGCTGCTCAAATTTCTACAATCAAGGGGGAAATGGAAGAAGGGAAGAATGAAGAGAGAGAGACAAGGAAGAATGGATGAATTCAATCATTCCTTGGAAAAATGAGTGAACAAATGAATGAGGAGACCTAGTAGGAAATAATGTTCTGCATTCCCTCAGAGAGTCAGGTCAAATTAAGGATTGACAAGGTTTTCCACTAAGGAGGAGGCTTATTCCATTTTACCTTCTTTGTGCTCCAGGCCCACCCACAAGAGTGATGATGAGGACAGGGAGAAGAAGAGGAGAGGGTGTACCAGAATTCCCTGGTACAATTTCTCACCCAAATTGTAGCCAAATCACCTGACCTGGGACAGCTGATCTACATGCTGGACCCTAACTCCCAGTTGGACAACTCTAACATTTTAACCAAGTTTGTGAAGATGAAGGAACCAAAAATAGCTCAGTTACAGGATGGCAGGTTCCTTACAGGATGGGAGTCAGACATCAGTACCATACTGGTATTTGGCGGTTTGATGGGTGTGTGGAGTCTTTGCCAGACTCCACCTAGCATCATGGATTCCCTACTTTACTGATATTATGGAGTTCGGTGCATTCATCATATGTGTGCATGTCACACACTAGTGGGCATCATATGTACATGTTTATCCTGTGTGAGGGTGAGTGTGTTCATGAGTTTTATAGCCCAAGTACTACAGAACATGATCAATGAAAGGGAACACTGTTTTCCAGATATGGCAGGGCAATTATTTTAATGAACTGACAAGGGTTGGATGGCATGGATAAGACCTATGAGAGTTCAAGGCATACCGAATCCAGGCATGACAAAGTAGGTGGCAGACAGAATTCTGGCAAAACTAAGTAGGTAGCTTGATGTCCAACTTACTGGAGAAGAGCAACTGAGCGGAGACACTTTTCACTAAGCAACATGCTCTAGTGGAGATCAAACATCCTTTGACTTACAGCCATTACGAATTAAACCATTCATCAAATGAAACGTAATTTTCTCTGATTTTGAGTATACATTTGTGTCCCTTCCTGATTAATCTACTCTTTATCCTCTTAAGTCCCAATACCTCACGCTGTTATCGGTCACATCTTTCCATTTGACATGGTTTTCCCTCAAGCTTCATACCGCCCCGAGATCATACAACTTTTTGTCCCCTCTCCACTGCTTCCTTGACAGCCATCTTGTCCTTTACCACACCACGTATCCCCAGTCCTTTACTCTCCAAGGGGAAAAGACCATAAATCCTGCTTTGTTTTGAGGCATGTATTTCTGTGATGCCCCATCCACCAAACACAATCCATCATTGACCAAATAACACAACATGTTAACAAATTTTTATTCTTTGAGAAAGAATAATCCATTGGAAAAGATACCAGGATTCATAGAAGACCTGAGGTATCTCTGAAAAAAACACATTCCCAAAGAGAGAATTAAGTCTGCCCCTCAAAATTTGAGAATTTCACTTTAACAGATCTTCACCAAATCATAGACATAGATATGGAAGTCATTATCAAACTTGATGAAATACACAGAAGGTTTGTTGGGAACTTGGCAAATAATTTTACCTATCTCTTGGGTTCCATCTTTTTTGTTGTACTGCACTCTTTTGCCCTCCAAGGAATCCCTGCCTAATTCCAAAGTCACGTCTACTGGAGGACATTCAGGCGTGATGTGGAGGTTGCCTTCAATGGAATCATCATGATGGTGGTAAAGGTACAGGACCGGATCATTCTCGTTGACCATGTAGAAACAGGTCGTTATGGCCTGCACCTCATCTGGGACCACGCCACTCCACTCTTCCTTAGAGCCTGGCATGATGTGGAAGTTGCCTTCCAGGTAGTCATCCAGGAGGTGGTAAATGTACAAGACCGGATCTTTCTTGTAGGTAATATAAAACCAGGTCTTCATGATTGGCACCTCTTCTAGGACCATCCCGTTCCAGTCATTTTTAGAGCCATTTGTGCCCATGAATGTATGTTTCACTGCTCTGCCAACTATGGTGTTTGAGAGATGAGTGTCTGTCACCTGAGGAAATGGCACATTATTAGGCAGGATCTTCAGGTTTAAAATCCTTTCATCACTATGAAGCTCCAAGCCATAGACACAATCAATCCCATCATATTTCAACAAATAGAGAGAGGGATATGTTGGCAGTTGATCTAGAATGATGGCTTTCCAATGGGTGACTGGTTCATTGGCTTCCTTCCAGCCATGAGAAATTCTGCGGCCAACAATATTCTCCAGGGCCTCAAAAGGCTTACTAAGTTTTTGCTTCTGGAGCGATGGCCCATTCTTCTTCTGGAGATGTGGCATGCCACTCATACTAAGAGGCATCTTCATCATGGCGGGAGACTTTCTGAGATAGGCCACAGTACTCCTGTTCCACTGTCTCTTGGCTCTGTTTCTGTGCTTGGGCTTCATAGCTGCCAATCTCTGCATAGGAAGAACTCTTCAGTTTAAATCAGACACAAAGTGGTTTCCTCCACCATAAGTGCCTGCAAGGATAAGAAGGTGAGGATGTGAGGTCAAGGCTCTTTTTAGGAATAACTTTGGAGCAGGTGAAAAAGGCAGGGCTGAATAGATTTGGATACCTAAATGTAATATGTTCTTAAGAAATTAATAGGAAAAGTATCAAACTCTTGTCTACAGCTCAGTATATGTGTATCAGAGACATATTCCTGCTGCAAAATGCAATTGACCTCTACTGAGAAACCTACTTCCTGACTTACTACATCAATGAGAGAGGAAGCTATGCCTATACCTAAAGTGAGAAAGAAATATCTGAACAGATGGCAAAGAATTCAAAGAACCGCCACTCCTCTCCTTACCACTCAAGCTCCTGGTTAGTTGGCTGATCTATAACCATCTGCCCAAGGTCATGGCACTCCAGTCCACTGGCTCTCTCTATTGTGTCTCCTGATCCAGATCCAGGTTGATTACATAAAGATATTCTGTATCTTCATTAGAGAAGTGAGTACTGTGAGTCAAACTGCCAAAAGAAAGAAACATTAATCTGTGCAACAGCACCTATTAGAAATAATTATCTTTTAAAACACATATGGAAAAAGAGGATCTTTGCCATTTAAGTGGACTGAGGAATTGGACATTTTTAGCAAAGATAGAGTGGGGAGAATACCTGACATTAACCGTCCCCCAGCTATCAAATATAGGAGCTGTTAACGACATAAATTTTGGAACCAGAGCAGATTTGAAAGAAACCTTTCTTTGACTACAGAGGTCCTAGTTGCTTCCTAAACATATTTACCAAAAGAAAATATCTTGGCTCTCTAGATTCCAACTTCTGGAAATTCGGTTGAACAGTTGTGGAGCCCAAGAGCTGAACTGACCTCCTCAGCCACCATGAAGATAGTAAGCCCACCTTCACAGAAGACTAGTGCTTCATGTGGAACAGAGTTGCCACGCCCAACCAAAGCTTTGTGACATCATCAAGGCCCTACTTATGTCATAAAACTCCTCCTAGCCAGGTTTCTTCCCTACTAACCCCCAGAAATATCTAGCATACAGGTCCTAAAATGCTGCTCATACAGCCCCATGAAGACCCAAAATAAAAACCCAATCTTCTTCCCAATTACTTGAGTCATATTTTCCAAGTAACTCAACCTTTTTATGTGTGTTTTTTTTTTTTTCTGTATAATAATTTTTGGTCTGAGTCAACAACTCACATGAATGTTTTTTTTTTCCTAACTCCAATGTCCTCATTGGTTATTTTCTATTGATTTTTCCATTACTTCATAATAATAATTATCAAACTTTCCACTTCTCTTCCTCCTCCCACATTCTTCTTGCTCCGCAAATAAACCTCTCCACTCAAACACCAGTCCAAATAGAGGGCAGGGTACTTTGAGCTGTGGGAAGTCCAAGCCCACCCTTCATCCATCCAGATTTAGCAAGGTATGCATCCACAAAAAATATGATCACAAAAAGCCAGTGTATGATATGCAGACAAGTGACAGTGCCATTATCTTTGGCTTCTCCGTCTGCCCCAATTGTCAGCCACATTCAGAGCTTCCAGTTTGATCCCATGTTCTTTCATTCCCAGGTCACTGGATTAGTTGAAATCCCCTTAGTTCAGGCACAGTGTCTCATAGTGTGGACCAAGCCCTTATATTCCTGACATCCTTGCTCTTTTTCTCCATCCATCTGCTCTTCCACTGGAGCTTGGAAGCTCCATCTAGTTTTCTGATTTTGACCCTGACTTGATCTCCATCATTTGCCAAACAAAAGTTCCATGGTGGTTTTCAAGATAGTCAGTCATCAGTCTGACTATGTGACAAGGCACACATAGTTCCTAGGGACATGTCACAGTGCGGTCAATTTCTCCTCCCTGCTTAAGTACCTAGAGAGGGTCACCCTATGGCCTTCTGAGAACCACTCGAGAGATATCGATCTTGACATCCCCAGAATGGCCCCATAAATTGAGATATCATCAGTGTATGTGCATTAACTTGTGTGTGTTTGTGTGTGTGTATTTAAATCACAATAACAAATGGATTGTAACATTGAAGTTTCTTCTCATCTTGAGAAGAATATTTGCTACAGAACCACTCTCACAGTAATAGTGAGAGTGTAAACTATCTAAGAAAGGAGAAATAACTGGAGGAATCCCCCAGGAGTTAGGCTCAGTGTCCCAGGAATTACGCCCAAGGAAAGTCAATGAACTCAGTGATGGAAGATAAAACCCAGCCTAAATAAAACCCTAAATCATTTAGGTGGAACATGAGATACTCTTACAACAGTTACAAGAGGTCTAAAATGCCTGGACTGGAACATAAGGGGAACACAATGACGTGGAGCTGAGAGTGCATGGCAAAACTGATTGGATCTGGCAAAAAATATGTAAGCATACCAAGGAAACCACCAGTGGGACAAAACCCTAAGAAATCTGTATGACAACATATCATGTTGAACATAATGAGATTTATAGACAAAGGAAAGATCTTAATTATGTCACTGTCACACAGGTGATGATGAACCAGTTCCATCGTAGATTGACTCCCTGCTGTGTTTAAGATAACCTGTCAATTCTGTCTAGTCAGTTACAAGGAAAATTGCATTAATTGCACAGATTAACTATCAGCATCATTTACTGCACAATCAAAGGCAAGGCAAAGAAATCATAGACATGTTGTTGAATGCTGATGACGTTATTGGGAGTTTTGATGGGTTTTTTTCTTAAAGGGAAATCATCGGTGACTCTCATGCATGAAGCAGATCCTTTCTCTGTGATGTTTCCTGAATAGCCACTGAGATACCAGCCCATTGAGTTGTGGTCTCTCTCTCTTTTAAAAAGCAACTTCTACCTTCAGCTTGATCTCTTGCTTGAGCTTCCCTTCCGGCTACTAGGCTCCTTTTCTGATCCTGCAGAGGGCTTTTGTAAGGGATTGTGATCTCTAAGTTTTTCCCCTTTCAAGAACTAATCATTCAATTAATCTCAATTCTAAACTGCTCTGGGAGTTTGTTTGTGACTTATGCCTTCACATGTGATACAAGCGACCTGTGTGTATAGGGTCTTCTCTCTGTTCATGTGGGGAAGGCATGGCAGCAGGAGTAGATGGCTGCTCATTCTCTGAAAGGAAATCAGTAAACAGTGGGGACCAAGTACAAGGATGTCCTGAAATATTAAGTCTTGTCCTTTCAAGGCCCCAAAGCCTCCTGCTAGGTTCAGGGTCACGACAATCTCCAAAAACCACTGAGCATGAAGTATTCAGAACCAGAAGCCTGTGTGTGCCATATCACATAAATTCATCGTGAGTACACCAATCTGTTTTTTTTTAATTCTAAATTATTTTGTCCCATCAGAACGATCTATATTACCAATTAACCAAATTTGCTGCATCTTTGGTGTCCTAGAATTGCTTTAAATTTTTGCTGAGACAGTCTTACAAAACTTCCTGTGCTGTTATGAGACCTTAAGGGGACAGCACTTATTTCAGAAATCAAAGGCAGTTGGGTTCAATCCTATGGTTATCTGTTAGCTAGACACTGGAAGGATGGATTTGACTAAGAAAGGGAGACAGCATACATGGAGGCAGGTAACCTTTCCTTTGCAAAATGACCCATTTTGAGGCCTTACTTCAGGCTCTTCTCCTAATCTTGGTTTTTTTATTAGTTTAGGAGAAGAATTAAAACTCCATTTACAGTATCTGTGAACCGGAATGAGTTAAGTATGTGTGACCAACTTGATGTCTGCCTGTCTGTCAACAGGGCCAGAGTTCAGGGGCATCTGATGCATAGCACAGGAATGTCAGCCATCAATCTCTGGTCCACCTAACTCTACAGCATTAGAGTTGTCATGGTTGCTCATCTGACCTTCCTCATATGATCTCCATCCACAGAGATGTCAGAAAAATCCTCCCCTGAAAGTGCAAGTTCTTTACAAATGAAAGATTATACAACAGAAGAAACATGGGAGATTTATATGGGCAAGCTGTTGAAAGGATAAAGTGACAGAAGAAGTTTATTGATTAATTAAAGAAAGAATCCGCTTCAGCTGATAGGTTAGAACATAGGTAGGTGGAGTAAACAAAATAGAATGCCGGGAGGAAGAGGTAGTGAGCTCAGAGAAACCATGCTCCCCTCTCACCGGCAGATGCCATAGCTCTGCTCTCTGAGGCAGATGTCGATGCAGCCAGCCACCATGTCAGACATGCGGAATTTTTCCTGGTAAGTGCACCTCGTTATACTACACTGATTATTAGAAATGGGTTAAAATGCTGAATCTAATGGGCCAGCAGTGTTTAAAAGAATACAGTTTTGGTGTATTTATTTCAGGCATAACCTTCATGCGGCCGTGGTGCTGGGGACACAGCCTCGCTGCTCAAATAACTACAGAATGGCTTGCAGCCTTGTGGACAACTGAATCCACTGAAAGCCTGAGAAAGTTTGGGAAAGAGTAAAGCATGTTTTCTTGGTAGCAGCAATTTCTCGGTCTGCTCTGCTTGCTAGAAGAAAGCAAGGGCTCTCATCTAAAAGAGGCTTGCTGACTCAGCTTCAGCTGCAAAACCCTGCAGCCCTTACGAGGTCCTGCCACAAAACATTTAAATGGTGTTGATAAAAGCCAACTGAATGCTTGTATGTTTTCAGCAGTAGCAGGAAAAAAAACTGTGTTGTTTTAAAATGCCGGCTTTCTGGGCCATCCTGCCTGGGCAAACTCTGACTGTTTGAGGAAGGAGGGCCAGCTACAGAAAGAGGGCTTGAGTGTTGTCTGTTGCAGCCTCTTTGATGGCAAGGACCTTGAAACACTGTAGACTTGTGGCACTGAATGCGGCTCTGTTCGGTACCTCAGCCACAAGGTTGGAATGGCAGAAAGCTAAGGAATGGGCTACATCTGGCCAGCAAAGCCACGGCTTTAGTCCTACTGAGATTGCTTGGTAAATGAAAGATTCATGTGGTCAGAAAAACAGAGAGAGAAATAGAGTAAAGAGAGATTCAAAGACAAAGAAAATTTTTAAATGATTTACAGTGTGTTAAAAATATGTGCAGGCTAAAATTTGAAGTTCTTAAAGTTAAAAAAAGGAAGAGAGTTGTTGGGTGTGGTAGGACACACCTGTAAACCCAACACATGGGAGGCAGAGGGAGATTGACCTCTGTACCTTCAAGGTGAGGTAGCACACACCTTTAATCCCAGTGCCTTGAAGGCAGAGACAAACAGATCTTTGTGATTTCAATGTGTAGTAGCCTACACCTTTAATCCCAATGCCTGAAAGGCAGAGAGAGGCAGATCTCTGAGACTTCAAGGACAGACATGTATACAGAGTTATTCCAGGTCAAAGATACAGAGAACCTGTCTCAAAAGGAAAAAATAAAAAGGAAAAAATAAACAAAATAGAGGTTAAATTGAAGCGCAAAAAGATGGAAAATTCACAGCGAATTTTGATATTGTAGGCTATTATGCTCTTTTTGAATCATTTGAATTTTGAGGCAGTAGCAATAGCTGCTAAAAGATGTTTCTTTATAAAAGCTGCTGAAATAATCCAACATAGATATTTTGAAAATGCCTTGACTTTGAAATTTGGATCTAAGGACATGATGCTTTGGAAAGGAGTTTCTATTTTGATTTCACAGAGGGTGATAGTCTGTGGATGCCTCTATCCTAATATGGTAGGATGGACCACGCCCTACTTAAAGGTTGCTGTGAACACCTTTAAAAAATTGCTTCGCTCAACTGCCAACTGAGATCAATCAATAATGATGCCACCATTCAGCAGGAAGCATTTTGGAGAGAAAAAACTGCACCCACGTTCCCAAATATGGCTTATAAACGTTCTTTTACATTTAAAGTGGGATGTGATATAGACATGAATATTTGCATTAGTATAGATTTTGCTTTACTGATAGAGATTTTAGGTCAATTTTGTTATATGTATATGCATTTTTGATCTTAATTAAGGTATTGTGATTGTGTAGTTCATTTAAAAATATAATTTATATAGGTTATTAATGGATAATCATTAATAATCGTCAAGTTTGTAGTCATGTTAGTTAGATTTTCTAGCTACACAGATATATATATTTCAGTTAGATAGGCATTATTCATATCTCTCTAGACTACAAAATAGGCTATTTAATGTTTTAGTACCTTAGGGTTTTTCATGACAGTGAGACATTCTACTCTTGGCAGCACATATCTACTTCAGGAAGAAGGTGGGCATCAAAGAGGATCCTTATGGAGTTTGATAGCCATTTGGGGAAGAAACTGCTCTTGCCTGGATTGTTGCATAAACTGTACACAGAAAACACTCAGAGAGAGGACTACTGAACTTGCCTAAAGGTCAGATGATCTTTCCGTGTTCCTGATTCAGGAAAGGGTAAGCAAAACATTCTTCAAGACAAGCAGATAGTGACTGCCTTTGAAATTTCCTGCTTCATGGAAATGTCTGCTGGAAACTATGGGCCTGTAGGCTGAGGATGGAAACAGCAACGGTACAGAGGAACTTTGGGTGACTGTCCAGGCAGCGAGATGTCTCTGTCATTTCTAGAGTTTGAAAATGGCTTACTTTTTGTTTGCTTAGGTAATACTGTATTATTCTGGAGTCTCTGATGGAGTTGAAGAATAGATAGATAGTTATAGTTTTCCATTGTTATGATAAGAGATAAAATAGATATAAATATTGTAACTGTAATTCTTGCTTGATAACTGTTTTGTTATATGTAATTTTGCTATGTTAAAGTTAAAGATTCTGTTCTTGTTTAAACAGAAATAGGAGTAATGATGGAGTATAGGTCATTGGTTAATTAAATAAAGAAACTGTTTGGCCTGAAAGGTTAGAACATAGGTGGGTGGAATAAACATAAGAGAATGGTGGGAGGAATAGGAATTGAGCTTAGAGATGCCATGCACCTCTCCCATGGGCAGAAATGGTAGCTCTGCACTCTGAGGCAGATGGCGATACAGCCAGCCACCAGGTCAGACATGCTAAATCTTTCCTTCTAAGCGCACCTCGTGCTGCAACATACATTATTAGACATGGGTTAAGAGGGTGAAAATAATGGGGCAGGCAGTGTTGAAATGAATAGTTTTGTGTTGTTATTTCGGAGCATAACCTTACAAGGCGGCCCCATGGGGATGCAGCCCTGCTGCTCAAATTTCTACAATCAAGGGGGAAATGGAAGAAGGGAAGAAAGAAGAGAGAGAGACAAGGAAGAATGGATGAATTCAATCATTCCTTGGAAAAATGAGTGAACCAATGAATGAGGAGACCTAGTAGGAAAAAATGTGCTGCATTCCCTCAGAGAGTCAGGTCAAATTAAGGATTGACAAGGTTTTCCACTAAGGAGGAGGCTTATTCCATTTTACCTTCTTTGTGCTCCAGGCCCACCCACAAGAGTGATGATGAGGACAGAGAGAAGAAGAGGAGAGGGTGTACCAGAATTCCCTGGTACAATTTCTCACCCAAATTGTAGCCAAATCACCTGACCTGGGACAGCTGATCTACATGCTGGACCCTAACTCCCAGTTTGACAACTCTAACATTTTAACCAAGTTTGTGAAGATGAAGGAACCAAAAATAGCCCAGTTACAGGATGGCAGGTTCCTTACAGAATGGGAGTCAGACATCAGTACCATACTGGTATTTGGCGGTTTGATGGGTGTGTGGGGTCTTTGCCAGACTCCACCTAGCATCATGGATTCCCTACTTTACTGATATTATGGAGTTCGGGGCATTCATCATATGTGTGCATGTCACACACTAGTGGGCATCATATGTACATGTTTATCCTGTGTGTGGGTGAGTGTGTTCATGAGTTTTATAGCCCAAGAACATGATCAATGAAAGGGAACACTGTTTTCCAGATATGGCAGGGCAATTATTTAAGTGAACTGACAAGGGTTGGATGGCATGGATAAGACCTATGAGAGTTCAAGGCATACCCAATCCAGGCATGACAAATTAGGTGGCATACAGAATTCTGGCAAAACTAAGTAGGTAGCTTGATGTCCAACTTACTGGAGAAGAGCAACTGAGCGGAGACACTTTTCACTAAGCAACATGCTCTAGTGGAGATCAAACATCCTTTGACTTACAGCCAGTACGAATTAAACCATTCATCAAATGAAACCTAATTTTCTCTGATTTGGAGTATACATTTGTGTACCTTCCTTATTAATGTACTCTTTATCCTCTTAAGTCCCAATACCTCACGCTGATATCGGTAACATCTTTCCATTTGACATGGTTTTCCCTCAAGCTTCATACCGCCCCGAGATCATACAACTTTTTGTCCCCTCTCCACTGCTTCCTTGACAGCCATCTTGTCCTTTACCACACCACGCATCCCCAGTCCTTTACTCTCCAAGGGGAAAAGACCATAAATCCTGCTTTGTTTTGAGGCATGTATTTCTGTGATGCCCCATCCACCAAACACAATCCATCATTGACCAAATAACACAACATGTTAACAATTTTTTATTCTTTGAGAAAGAATAATCCATTGGAAAGATACCAGGATTCATAGAAGACCTGAGGTATCTCTGAAAAAACACATTCCCAAAGAGAGAATTAAGTCTGCCCCTCAAAATTTGAGAATTTCACTTTAACAGATCTTCACCAAATCATAGACATAGATATGGAAGTCATTATCAAACTTGATGAAATACACAGAAGGTTTGTTGGGAACATGGCAAATAATTTTACCTATCTCTTGGGTTCCATCTTTTTTGTTGTACTGCACTCTTTTGCCCTCCAAGGAATCCCTGCCTAATTCCAAAGTCACCTCTACTGGAGGACATTCAGGCGTGATGTGGAGGTTGCCTTCAATGGAATCATCATGATGGTGGTAAAGGTACAGGACCGGATCATTCTCGTTGACAATGTAGAAATAGGTCGTTATGGTCTGCACCTCCTCTGGGACCACGCCACTCCACTCTTCCTTAGAGCCTGGCATGATGTGGAGGTTGCCTTCCAGGTAGTCATCCAGGAGGTGGTAAATGTACAAGACGGGATCTTTCTTGTAGGTAATATAAAACCAGGTCTTCATGATTGGCACCTCTTCTAGGACCATCCCGTTCCAGTCATTCTTAGAGCCATTTGTGCCCATGAATGTATGTTTCACTGCTCTGCCAACTATGGTGTTTGAGAGATGAGTGTCTGTCACCTGAGGAAATGGCACATTATTAGGCAGGATCTTCAGGTTTAAAATCCTTTCATGACTATGAAGCTCCAAGCCATAGACACAATCAATCCCATCATATTTCAACAAATAGAAAGAGGGATATGTTGGCAGTTGATCTAGAATGATGGCTTTCCAATGGGTGACTGGTTCATTGGCTTCCTTCCAGCCATGAGAAATTCTGCGGCCAACAATATTCTCCAGGGCCTCAAAAGGCTTACTAAGTTTTTGCTTCTGGAGCGATGGCCCATTCTTCCTCTGGAGATATGGCATGCCTCTCATACTAAGAGGCATCTTCATCATGGCGGGAGACTTACTGAGGTAGGCCACAGCACTCCTGTTCCACTCTCTCTTGGCTCTGTTTCTGTGCTTGGGCTTCATAGCTGCCAATCTCTGCATAGGAAGAACTCTTCAGTTTAAATCAGACACAAAGTGGTTTCCTCCACCATAAGTGCCTGCAAGGATATGAAGGTGAGGATGTGAGGTCAAGGCTCTTTTTAGGAATAACTTTGGAGCAGGTGAAAAAGGCAGGGCTGAATAGATTTGGATACCTAAATGGAATATGTTCTTAAGAAATTAATAGGAAAATTATCAAACTCTTGTCTACAGCTCAGTATATGTGTATCAGAGACATATTCCTGCTGCAAAATGCAATTGACCTCTACTGAGAAACCTACTTCCTGACTTACTATATCAATGAGAGAGGAAGCTATGCCTATACCTAAAGTGAGAAAGAAATATCTGAAAAGATGGCAAAGAATTCAAAGAACAGCCACTCCTCTCCTTACCACTCAAGCTCCTGGTTAGTTGGCTGATCTATAACCACCTGCCCAAGGTCATGGCACTCCAGTCCACTGGCTCTCTCTATTGTGTCTCCTGATCCAGATCCAGGTTGATTACATAAAGATATTCTGTATCTTCATTAGAGAAGTGAGTACTGTGAGTCAAACTGCCAAAAGAAAGAAACATCAATCTGTGCAACAGCACCTATTAGAAATAATTATCTTTTAAAACACATATGGACAAAGAGGATCTTTGAGATTTAAGTGGACTGAGGAATTGGACATTTTTAGCAAAGATAGAGTGGGGAGAATACCTGACATTAACCGTCCCCCAGCTATCAAATATAGGAGCTGTTAACGACATAAATTTTGGACCCAGAGCAGATTTGAAAGAAACCTTTCTTGGTTACAGAGGTCCTAGTTGCTTCCTAAACATATTTACCAAAAGAAAATATCTTGGCTCTCTAGATTCCAACTTCTGGAAATTCAGTTGAACCGTTGTGGAGCCCAAGAGCTGAACTGACCTCCTCAGCCAGCGTGAAGATAGTAAGCCCACCTTCACAGAAGACTAGTGCTTCATGTGGAACAGAGTTGCCACGCCCAACCAAAGCTTTGTGACATCATCAAGGCTCTACTTATGTCATAAAACTCCTCCTAGCCAGGTTTCTTCCCTACTAACCCCCAGAAATATCCAGCATACAGGTCCTAAAATGCTGCTCATACAGCCCCATGAAGACCCAAAATAAAAACCCCAATCTTCTTCCAATTACTTGAGTCATATTTTCCAAGTAACTCAACCTTTTTATGTGTTTTTTTTTTTCTGTAAAATAATATTTGGTCTGAGTCAACAACTCACATGAATGTTTTTTTTTTTTTTTGCTCCAATGTCCTCATTGGTTATTTTCTATTGATTTTTCCATTACTTCATAATAATAATTATCAAACTTTCCACTTCTCTTCCTCCTCCCACATTCTTCTTGCTCTGCAAATAAACCTCTCCACTCAAACACCAGTCCAAATAGAGGGCAGGGTACTTTGAGCTGTGGGAAGTCCAAGCCCACCCTTCATCCATCCAGATTTAGCAAGGTATGCATCCACAAAAAATATGATCACAAAAAGCCAGTGTATGATATGCAGACAATTGCAAGTGCCATTATCTTTGGCTTCTCCGTCTGCCCCAATTGTCAGCCACATTCAGAGCTTCCAGTTTGATCCCATGTTCTTTCATTCCCAGGTCACTGGATTAGTTGAAATCCCCTTAGTTCAGGCACAGTGTCTCATAGTGTGGACCAAGCCCTTATATTCCTGACATCATTGCTCTTTTTCTCCATCCATCTGCTCTTCCACTGGAGCTTGGAAGCTCCATCTAGTTTTCTGATTTTGACCCTGACTTGATCTCCATCATTTGCCAAACAAAAGTTCCATGGTGGTTTTCAAGATAGTCAGTCATCAGTCTGACTATGTGACAAGGCACACATAGTTCCTAGGGACATGTCACAGTGCGGTCAACTTCTCCTCCCTGCTTAAGTACCTAGAGAGGGTCACCCTATGGCTTTCTGAGAACCACTCGAGAAATATCGATCTTGACATCCCCAGAATGGCCCCATAAATTGATATATCATCAGTGTATGTGCATTAACTTGTGTGTGTTTGAGTGTGTATTTAAATCACAATAACAAATGGATTGTAATATTGAAGTTTCTTCTCATCTTGCGAAGAATATTTGCTACAGAAACACTCTCACAGTAAGAGTGAGAGTGTAAACTATCTAAGAAAGGAGAAATAACTGGAGGAATCCCCCAGGAGTTAGGCTCAGTGTCCCAGGAATTACGCCCAAGGAAAGTCAATGAACTCAGTGATGGAAGATAAAACCCAGCCTAAATAAAACCCTAAATCATTTAGGTGGAACATGAGATACTCTTACAACAGTTACAAGAGGTCTAAAATGCCTGGACTGGAACATAAGAGGAACACAATCACATGGAGCTGAGAGTGCATGGCAAAACTGATTGGATCTGGCAAAAATTATGTAAGCATACCAAGGAAACCACCAGTGGGACAAAACCCTAAGAAATCTGTATGACAACATATCATGTTGAACATAATGAGATTTATAGACAAAGGAAAGATCTCAATTATGTCACTGTCACACAGGTGATGATGAACCAGTTCCATCGTAGAGTGACTCCCTGCTGTGTTTAAGATAACCTGTCAATTCTGTCTAGTCAGTCACAAGGAAAGTTGCATTAATTGCACAGATTAACTATCAGCATCATTTACTGCACAATCAAAGGCAAGGCAAAGAAATCATAGACATGTTGTTGAATGCTGATGATGTTATTGGGAGTTTTGATGGGTTTTTCTCTTAAAGGGAAATCATCGGTGATTCTCATGCATGAAGCAGATCCTTTCTCTGTGATGTTTCCTGAATAGCCACTGAGATACCAGCCCATTGAGTTCTGGTCTCTCTCTCTTTTGAAAAGCAACTTCTACCTTCAGCTTGATCTCTTGCTTGAGCTTCCTTTCCGGCTACTAGGCTCCTTTTCTGATCCTGCAGAGGGCTTTTGTAAGGGATTGTGATCTCTAAGTTTTTCCCCTTTTATGAACTAATCATTCTATTAATCACAATTCTAAACTGCTGTGGGAGTTTGTTTGTGACTTATGCCTTCACATGTGATTCCAACGACCTGTGTGTATAGGGTCTTCTCTCTGTTCATGTGGGGAAGGCATGGCAGCAGGAGTAGATGGCTGCTCATTCTCTGTGAGGAAATCAGTAAACAGTGGGCACCAAGTACAAGGATGTCCTGAAATATTAAGTCTTGTCCTTTCAAGGCCCCAAAGCCTCCAGCTAGGTTCAGGGTCACAACAATCTCCAAAACCCACTGAGCATGAAGAATTCAGAACCAGAAGCCTGTGTGTGCCATATCACATATTCATCGTGAGTACACCAATCTGTTTTTTGTAATGCTACATTATTTTTTCCCATCGGAACGATCTATATTACCAATACACCAAATTTGCTGCATCTTTGGTGTCCTAGAATTGCTTTAAATTGTTGCTGGGACAGTCTTACAAAACTTCCTGTGCTGTGATGTGACATTAAGGGGACTGCACTTATTTCAGAAATCAAAGGCAGTTGGGTTCAATCCTATGGTTAGCTGTCAGCTAGACAGTGGAAGGATGGATTTGGCTAAGAAAGGGAGACAGCATACATGGAGGCAGGTAACCTTTCCTTTGCAAAATGACCCATTTTGAGGCCTTACTTCAGGCTCTTCTCCTAATCTTGGTTTTTTTATTAGTTTAGGAGAAGAATTAAAACTCCATTTACAGTATCTGTGAACCTGAATGAGTTAAGTATGTGTGACCAACTTGATGTCTGCCTGTCTGTCAACAGGGCCAGAGTTCAGGGGCATCTGATGCATAGCACAAGAATGTCAGCCATCAATCTCTGGTCCACCTAACTCTACAGCATTAGAGTTGTCATGGTTGCTCATCTGATCTTCCTCATATGATCTCCATCCACAGAGATGTCAGAAAAATCCTCCCCTGAGAGTGCAAGTTCTTTACAAATGAAAGATTATACAACAGAAGACACATGGGAGATTTATATGGGCAAGCTGTTGAAAGGATAAAGTGACAGAAGAAGTTTATTGATTAATTAAAGAAAGAATCCGCTTCAGCTGATAGGTTAGAACATAGGTAGGTGGAGTAAACAAAATAGAATGCCGGGAGGAAGAGGTAGTGAGCTCAGAGAAGCCATGCTCCCCTCTCCCCGGCAGATGCCATAGCTCTGCTCTCTGAGGCAGATGTCGATGCAGCCAGCCACCATGTCAGACATGCTGAATTTTTCCTGGTAAGTGCACCTCTTTATACTACACTTATTATTAGAAATGGGTTAAAATGCTGAATCTAATGGGCCAGCAGTGTTTAAAGAATACAGTTTTGGTGTATTTATTTCAGGCATAACCTTCATGCGGCCGTGGTGCTGGGGACACAGCCTCGCTGCTCAAATAACTACAGAATGGCTTGCAGCCTTGTGGACAACTGAATCCACTGAAAGCCTGAGAAAGCTTGGGAAAGAGTAAAGCATGTTTTCTTGGTAGCAGCGATTTCTCGGTCTGCTCTGCTTGCTAGAAGAAAGCAAGGGCTCTCATCTAAAAGAGGCTTGCTGACTCAGCTTCAGCTGCAAAACCCTGCAGCCCTTAAGAGGTCCTGCCACAAAACATTTAAATGGTGTTGATAAAAACCAACTGAATGCTTGTATGTTTTCAGCAGTAGCAGGAAAAAAAACTGTGTTGTTTTAAAATGCCGGGTTTCTGAGGCATCCTGCCTGGGCAAACTCTGACTGTTTGAGGAAGGAGGGCCAGCTACAGAAAGAGGGCTTGAGTGTTGTCTGTTGCAGCCTCTTTGATGGCAAGGACCTTGAAACACTGTAGACTTGTGGCACTGAATGCGGCTCTGTTCGGTACCTCAGCCACAAGGTTTGAATGGCAGAAAGCTAAGGAATGGGCTACATCTGGCCAGCAAAGCCACGGCTTTAGTCCTACTGAGATTGCTTGGTAAATGAAAGACTCATGTGGTCAGAAAAACAGAGAGAGAAATAGAGTAAAGAGAGATTCAAAGACAAAGAAAATTTTTAAATGATTTACAGTGTGTTAAAAATATGTGCAGGCTAAAATTTGAAGTTCTTAAAGTTAAAAAAAGGAAGAGAGTTGTTGGGTGTGGTAGTACACACCTGTAAACCCAACACATGGGAGGCAGAGGGAGATTGACCTCTGTACCTTCAAGGTGAGGTAGCACACGCCTTTTATCCCAGTGCCTTGAAGGCAGAGACAAACAGATCTTTGTGAGTTCAATGTGTAGTAGCATACACCTTTAATCCCAATGCCTGAAAGGCAGAGAGAGGCAGATCTCTGAGACTTCAAGGACAGACAGGTATACAGAGTTATTCCAGGTCAAAGATACAGAGAACCTGTCTCAAAAGGCAAAAAATAAAAAGGAAAAATAAACAAAATAGAGGTTAAATTGAAGCGCACAAAGATGCAAAATTCACAGCGAAGTTTGATATTGTATGCTATTATGCTCTTTTTGAATCATTTGAATTTTGAGGCAGTAGCAATAGCTGCTAAAGGATGTTTCTTTATAAAAGCTGCTGAAATAATCCAACATAGATATTTTGAAAATGCCTTGACTTTGAAATTTGGATCTAAGGACATGATGCTTTGGAAAGGAGTTTCTATTTGTTTTCACAGAGGGTGATAGTCTGTGGATGCCTCTATCCTAATATGGTAGGATGAACAATGCCCTACTTAAAGGTTGCTGTGAACACCTTTAAAAAATTGCTTCACTCAACTGCCAACTGAGATAAATCAATAATGATGCCACCATTCAGCAGGAAGCATTTTGGAGAGAAGAAACTGCACCCACGTTCCGAAATATGGCTTATAAACGTTCTTTTACATTTAAAGTGGGATGTGATATAGATATGAATATTTGCATTAGTATAGATTTTGCTTTACTGATAGAGATTTTAGGTCAATTTTGTTATATGTATATGCATTTTTGATCTTAATTAAGGTATTGTGATTGTGTAGTTCATTTAAAAATATAATGTATATAGGTTATTAATGGATAATCATTAATAATAGTCAAGTTTGTAGTCATGTTAGTTAGATTTTCTAGCTACATAGATATATATATATATATTTCAGTTAGATAGGCATTATTCATATCTCTCTAGACTACAAAACAGGCTATTTAATATTTAGTATCTTAGGGTTTTTCAGGACAGTGAGACACTCTACTCTTGGCAGCACATATCTACTTCAGGAAGAAGATGGGCATCAAAGAGGATCCTTATGGAGTTTGATAGCCATTTGGGGAAGAAACTGCTCTTGCCTGGATTGTTGCATAAACTGTACACAGAAAACACTCAGAGAGAGGACTACTGAACTTGCCTAAAGGTGAGATGATCTTTTCGTGTTCCTGATTCAGGAAAGGGTCAGCAAAACATTCTTCAAGACAAGCAGATAGTGACTGCCTTTGAAATTTCCTGCTTCAAGGAAATGTCTGTTGGGAACTATGGGCCTGTAGGCTGAGGATGGAAACACCAAAAGTACAAAGGGATTTTGGGTGACTGTCCAGGCAGCAGATGTCTCTGTCATTTCTAGAGTTTGAATATGGCTTACTTTTTGTTTGCTTAGGTAATACTGTACTATTCTGGAGTCTCTGATGGAGTTGAAGAATAGATAGATAGTTATAGTTTTCCATTGTTATGATTAAAGATAAAATAGATATAAATTTTGTAACTGTAATTCTTGCTTGATAACTGTTTTGTTATATGTAATTTTGCTGTTAAAGTTAAAGATTCCGTAGTTGTTTAAACAGAAATAGGAGTAATGATGGAGTATAGGTCATTGGTTAATTAAATAAAGAAACTGTTTGGCCTGAAAGGTTAGAACATAGGTGGTTGGAATAAACATAAGTGAATGCTGGGAGGAATAGGAATTGAGCTTAGAGATGCCATGCACCTCTCCCATGGGCAGAAATGGTAGCTCTGCACTCTGAGGCAGATGGCGATACAGCCAGCCACCAGGTCAGACATGCTAAATCTTTCCTTCTAAGCGCACCTCGTGCTGCAACATACATTATTAGACATGGGTTAAGAGGCTGAAAATAATGGGGCAGGCAGTGTTGAAATGAATAGTTTTGTGTTGTTATTTCGGAGCATAACCTTACAAGGCGGCCCCATGGGGATGCAGCCCTGCTGCTCAAATTTCTACAAACAGGGGGGAAATGGAAGAAGGAAAGAAAGAAGAGAGAGAGACAGTGAAGAATGGATGAATTCAATCATTCCTTGGAAAAATAGTGAACCAATGAATTAGGAGACCTAGTAGGAAAAAATGTGCTGCATTCCCTCAGAGAGTCAGGTCAAATTAAGGATTGACAAGGTTTTCCACTAAGGAGGAGGCTTATTCCATTTTACCTTCTTTGTGCTCCAGGCCCACCCACAAGAATGATGATGAGGACAAAGAGAAGAAGAGGAGAGGGTGTACCAGAATTCCCTGGTACAATTTCTCACCCAAATTGTAGCCAAATCACCTGACCTGGGACAGCTGATCTACATGCTGGACCCTAACTCTCAGTTTGACAACTCTAACATTTTAACCAAGTTTGTGAAGATGAAGGAACCAAAAATAGCCCAGTTACAGGATGGCAGGTTCCTTACAGGATGGGAGTCAGACATCAGTACCATACTGGTATTTGGCGGTTTGATGGGTGTGTGGGGTCTTTGCCAGACTCCACCTAGCATCATGGATTCCCTACTTTACTGATATTATGGAGTTCGGTGCATTCATCATATGTGTGCATGTCACACACTAGTGGGCATCATATGTACATGTTTATCCTGTGTGTGGGTGAGCGTGTTCATGAGTTTTATAGCCCAAGTACTACAGAACATGATCAATGAAAGGGAACACTATTTTCCAGATATGGCAGGGCAATTATTTAAATGAACTGACAAGGGTTGAATGGCATGGATAAGACCTATGAGAGTTCAAGGCATACCGAATCCAGGCATGACAAAGTAGGTGGCAGACAGAATTCTGGCAAAACTAAGTAGGTAGCTTGATGTCCAACTTACTGGAGAAGAGCAACTGAGCGGAGACACTTTTCACTAAGCAACATGCTCTAGTGGAGATCAAACATCCTTTGACTTACAGCCAGTACGAATTAAACCATTCATCAAATGAAACCTAATTTTCTCTGATTTTGAGTATACATTTGTGTCCCTTCCTGATTAATCTACTCTTTATCCTCTTAAGTCCCAATACCTCACGCTGATATCGGTCACGTCTTTCCATTTGACATGGTTTTCCCTCAAGCTTCATACCGCCCCGAGATCATACAACTTTTTGTCCCCTCTCCACTGCTTCCTTGACAGCCATCTTGTCCTTTACCACACCACGCATCCCCAGTCCTTTACTCTCCAAGGGGAAAAGACCATAAATCCTGCTTTGTTTTGAGGCATGTATTTCTGTGATGCCCCATCCACCAAACACAATCCATCGTTGACCAAATAACACAACATGTTAACAAATTTTTATTCTTTGAGAAAGAATAATCCATTGGAAAAGATACCAGGATTCATAGAAGACCTGAGGTATCTCTGAAAAAACACATTCCCAATGAGAGAATTAAGTCTGCCCCTCAAAATCTGAGAATTTCACTTTAACAGATCTTCACCAAATCATAGACATAGATATGGAAGTCATTATCAAACTTGATGAAATACACAGAAGGTTTGTTGGGAACTTGGGAAATAATTTTACCTATCTCTTGGGTTCCATCTTTTTTGTTGTACTGCACTCTTTTGCCCTTCAAGGAATCCCTGCCTAATTCCAAAGTCACCTCTACTGGAGGACATTCAGGCATGATGTGGAGGTTGCCTTCAATGGAATCATCATGATGGTGGTAAAGGTACAGGACCGGATCATTCTCGTTGACAATGTAGAAACAGGTCGTTATGGTCTGCACCTCCTCTGGGACCACGCCACTCCACTCTTCCTTAGAGCCTGGCATGATGTGGAGGTTGCCTTCCAGGTAGTCATCCAGGAGGTGGTAAATGTACAAGACCGGATCTTTCTTGTAGGTAATATAAAACAAGGTCGTCATGATTGGCACCTCTTCTAGGACCATCCCATTCCAGTCATTCTTAGAGCCATTTGTGCCCATGAATGTATGTTTCACTGCTCTGCCAACTATGGTGTTTGAGAGATGAGTGTCTGTCACCTGAGGAAATGGCACATTATTAGGCAGGATCTTCAGGTTTAAAATCCTTTCATCACTATGAAGCTCTAATCCATAAACACAATCAATCCCATCATATTTCAACAAATAGAGAGAGGGATATGTTGGCAGTTGATCTAGAATGATGGCTTTCCAATGGGTGACTGGTTCATTGGCTTCCTTCCAGCCATGAAAAATCTGCGGCCAACAATATTCTCCAGGGCCTCAAAAGGCTTACTAAGTTTTTGCTTCTGTAGCGATGGCCCATTCTTCTTCTGGAGATATGGCATGCAACTCATACTAAGAGGCATCTTCATCAAGGTGGGAGACTTTCTGAGATAGGCCACAGGACTCCTGTTCCACTGTCTCTTGGCTCTGTTTCTGTGCTTGGGCTTCATAGATGCCAATCTCTGCATAGGAAGAACTCTTCAGTTTAAATCAGACACAAAGTGGTTTCCTCCGCCATAAGTGCCTGCAAGGATAAGAAGGTGAGGATGTGAGGTCAAGGCTCTTTTTAGGAATAACTTTGGAGCAGGTGAAAAAGGCAGGGCTGAATAGATTTGGATACCTAAATGGAATATGTTCTTAAGAAATTAATAGGAAAA